>NW_027553033.1:0-145000 GCF_045843805.1 Urocitellus parryii
AACAATAATCCTAACCCAACCCCTAACCCTAACCCTTACCCTAACCTGAACCCTAACCCTAACCCTAAACAGAACCCTAACCCTATCCCTAATCCTAACTCTAAACCTAACCGGAACCCGAATCCTAACCCTAACCCTAACCCGAACCCAAACCCTAACCCTAACCCTAACCATAACACTTACCCGAACCAGACCCGAAACCTAACCATAACCGTAACCATAACCCGAAAGTTAACCCGATCCCTAACCCTAACCCAAACCATAACCTTAACCCTACGCCTAACCCTAACCCTTGTTCGAACCCGACCCTAACCTTAACACTAAGCATAACCCTAACCCTAACCCTAACCCTAACCCAAACCCGAACCCTAACCCTAATCCAAACAATAATCCTAACCTTACCCCTAACCATAACCCTTACCCTAACCCGAACCCTAACCCTAACCCTAATCCGAATCCTAACCCTATCCCTAATCCTAACTCTAAACCTAACCCAAAAATGAATCCTATCCCTAACCCTAACCCGAACCCAAAACCTAAGCCTAACCTTAACCCTAACACTTACCCGAACCCGACCCGAAACCTAACTATAACCGTAACCATAACCCGAACGTTAACCCGATACCTAACCCTAACCCTCACCCTAACCTTAACCCTACCCCTAACCCTAAACCTTATTCGAACCCGACACGAACCGGAACTCTAAGAATATCCCTAACCCAAACCCTAACCCTAACCCTAAAACTAACCCGAACACTAACCCTAACCCTAACCCTAACAAGAACCCTAACCCTAACCCTAAAACTAACCCTAACCCAAACCGTAACCGAACACTAACCCTATCCCGAACCTAACCCTAAACCTAACCCTAAACCTAACCTAAACCCTAACCTAACCCGAACCCTAACTCTGTCTCTAACCCTAACCCTAACCATAACCATAACCCGAACCTGTACCCTAACCCTAACCCTAACCCTTACCCTATCCCGAACCCAAACCCTAACATGAACCTGAACCCTAAATCTGAACCTAACCCTAAACCTAACCCGAACCCTAACCCTAACCTTAATCCTAACCCTAACCCTATCCCGAAACCGAACCATAAACCGAACACGAACCCTAACCCGAACCCGAACCCTAACCCCGAACCTAACCCTAACCCTAACCCTCTCCCTAAACCTAAGCCTAAACCTAACCCTAATCCTAAACCGAACCCTAACCCGAACACTAACCCTAAACCGAACCCTAACCCTAACCCTAACGTGAACCCTAACACTAACCCGAACCTTAACCCTAAACCTAACTCTAACCCCAAACCTAACCCTAAACCAAACCCTAACCCTAACCCTAACCCTAACTCTAACCGTAACCCAAACATGAAACCGAACCCTAACCCTAACCCTAACCCTAAACCTAACCATAACCCTAATTGTAACCCTAGCTCTAAACCTAACACTACCACTCACCCTAACCCTAACCGTAATCCTAACCCTAACCCTATCGCGAACCCTAACCCTAACCCTAAGCGTAAACCGGAACCAAACCCTAACCCTTAGCCTAACCCTAACTCTAACCCGAACACGAACCCGAACTCTAACCGTTCCCCTAACCGTAACCCTAAACCTAACCCTAACACTCACGCTAATCGTAACCCTAACCAGAAAATAAACCCGACCCCGAACCCTAAACAAAACCCTAATTCTAACCCTAACCCTAAACCTCACTCTAACACCTAAGCCTAACCCTAACCCTAACCCTAACTCGAACACGAACCGGAACTCAAACTCTAACTCTAACCCTAACCATAACAAGAACCCGAACACTAACCCAAACCCTAAAGCTAACCCTAATCTGAACCCTAATTCTAACCCTAACCCTAACCCTAAACCTAACCCTAACCCTAACCCCAACCCGAACCCTAACCCTAACCCTAACCCTAACCTTAAACCTAACCCGAAACCTAACGTGAACACTAAACAGAAACCTAACCCTAACCCTAACCATTTCCCTAAACCTAACCGGAACCCTAACCCGAACCCTTAACAGAACCCTAACCCTAACCCTAATCCTGACCCGAACTAGAACCCTAACCCTAACCCTAACCAGAACATGAACCCGAACCCAAACCCTAACACAAACACAAACCCTAACCCCAAACCTAACCCTATACCTAACCCTTACCCGAACCTAAACCCTAAGCCTAACACTAACCCTAACCCGAACCCTAACCCGAATCCTAACACTAACCCTAACCCTAACCCTAACACTAAAGCTAACTCTAACACTAAACCTAACCTTAACCCTAACCCGAAACCTAAACCTAACCCGAACCCTAACACTAAAACTAAACTGAACTCGGACTCTAACCCTAACCCTAACCCTAACCCTAAACTGAACCCTAACCCTAACCCGTACCCTAACCCTAACCCAAACCCTAACCCTAAACCTAACCCTAACCGTAACCCTAACCCTAACGCTAACCCTAACCCTAACCCGAACCCGAAAACTATCACAAACCCTAATCCGAACCCTAACCATTATCCTAACCCTACCCTAACCGTAACCCGAATCCGATACCGAAACCTAACCCTAACCCTAACTCGAAACCTAACCCTAAGCCTAACCCTAAACCTAACCCTAACCCGAAACCGAACCTAACCCGAACCCTAACCTGAACACTAACCCATCCCTAAACCTAACCCTAAACCTAACCATAATCCAAACACGAACCCAAACCCTAACCCTAACCCTAAACATAACCCTAACCAGAACTCTAACCCTAACCCTAACCCTAACCCGAACCCGAACCCGAACCCTAAACCTAACCCTAATCCTAACTGTAAACGTAACCCGAACCCTAACCCGAACCCTAACCCGAAACCTAACCCTAACCCTAACCCTAAACCTAACCCTAACACTAATGCGAACCCTGACCCTAACCCGAACACTAACCCTAACCCTAAACTAAACCAGAACACTAAACCTAACCATAACCCGAACACGAACCCTAAACCTAACCCTAACCATAAACCTAACCGAACAATAACCCTAACACTAACCCTAACCCTAACCCTAACCCGAACCCGAACCATAATGCTAACCCTAAACCTAACACGAACCCGAACCCTAACTCTAACCCTAAACCGAACCCTAACCCTATCCATAAACCTAACTATAAACCTAAACCGAACCAGAATCCTAACCCTAACCCTAACCAGAACCCTATCCCTAACCCTAAACCTAACACTTACACAAGCCCGACCCTAACCCTAACCATAACCATAACCCGAACATTAACCCAATCCCTAACCCTACCCCTAACCCTAACCTTAACCCTACCCCTAACCCTAACCCTTATTCGAACCCGACCCGAAACCTAACATTAAGCATAACGCTAACCGAAACCCTAACCCGAACCCGAACAATAACCCAAATCCTAACCCTAACCCTAACCCGAACCTGAACCCTAACCCTAAAACTAACCCGAACCTGAACCCTAACCCTAACCCTAAACTTAACAAGAACCCTAACCCTAACCCTAAACCTAACCCTAACCCGAACTGTAACCAGAACCCTAACCCTTACCGGAACCCGAACCCTAACCCTAATCTTAACCCTAGCCCGAAACCTAACCCTAACCCTAGCCCTAACCCTAACCCTAACCCAAAACCTAACCTAACCCGAAACCTAACTCTGTCCCTAACCCTAACCCTAACCATAACCATAACCCGAACCCGTACCCTAAACCTAACCCTAAACCAAACCCTATCCGGAACCCAAACCCTAACACGAACCTGAAACCTAACCCTGACCCTAACACTAAACATACCCCGAATCCTAAAACTAACCGTATCCCTAACCATAACCCTATCCCGAAACTGAACCCTAACCCCAACCCGAACCCTAACCCAAACCCGAACCAGAACCCTAACCCTAAGCATAAACCTAAACCTAATCCTAAACCGAACGCTAACCCGAACACTAACCCTAACCCTAACCCAAAACCGAAATCTAACCCCAACCCTAAACCTAAGCCTAACCCTCACCTTGACCCGAACCCTAACACTAACCCGAACCCTAACCCTAACCCGAACCCTAACCCTAATCCTAAACCGAACCCAAACCCTAACCCCAACCCTAACCCTAACCCTAACCCAAAAACTAACCGAACCCTAACCCTAACCCTAACCCGAACCCGATCCCGAACCCAAATCCTAACCATAAACCGAACCCTCACCCTAACCCTAACTCCAACCTGAACCCTAACCCTAACCCTAACCAGATCCCGAAACCTAATCCTAACCCTAACCCTAACACTAACCCTAACCCTAACCCTAACCCTAACCGTAACGCTAACCCTAACCCTAACCAAACCCGAAACCTAACACTAACCCAAACACTAACCCTAACCCTATCCTTATCCCTAACCCAAACCCTAACCCGAATCCGAACCCTAACCCTAACCCTAAACCAAATCCTAACCCTAACCCTAACCCTAACCCTAACCCTAAACCTAAAACTAACCCTAACCGTAACCCTGAATCTAACCCTAACCTTACCACTCACCCTAACCCAAACCGTAATCCTAACCCTAACCCTATCCCGAACCCTAACCCTAACCCTAAGCGTAACCCGAAACCGAACCCTAACCCTAACCCTAACCCTAATTCTAATTCGAACGCGAACCCTAAACCTAACCTGAACCCGTACCCTAACCCTAACCCTAAACCTATCCCGAACCCAAACCCTAACACGAACGTGAAGCCTAACAATGACCCTAACCCTAAACCTAACCCGAACCCTAAATCTAACCTAACCCTAACCCTAACCCTATCCCAAAACCGAACCCTAACCCTCACCCTAACCCTAACCGAACCCTAACACTAACCCTAACACTAACCACAAACCGATCCCGAACCCGAATCCTAAACCTAAACCGAACACTCACCCTAACCCAAACTCCAACCCGAACCCTAACCCTAAACCTAACCCTAACCCTAACCCTAACCAGATCCTGAACCCTAAATCTAACCCTAACCCTAACACTAACACTAAGCCTAACACTAACACTTACCCGATCCCTAACCTGAACCCGAAACCAAACCGAAACCTAACAGTAACCCAAACACTAACCCTAACAGTATCCCTATCCCTAACCCTAACCTTAACCCGAACCCAAACCTAAACCTAACCCTAAACCCTAACCATAAACCTAACCCAAACCCTAACCCTAAACCTAAAACAAACCTTAATCCTAACCCTAACCCCAACCCTAACCCTAACCCGAACCCTAACCGTAACACTCACCCGAACCCTAACCCTAATCCTAACCCTATCCCTAACCCTAATTCTAACCCAAAACCTAACCATAATCCTAACCCTAACCCTAACCCTATCCCTAACCCTAACCCTAAATCAAATCCTATCCCTAACCCTAATTCTAACCCAAAACCTAACCATAATCCTAACCCTAACCATAACCCTAACCCGAACCCTAACCCTAAACCTAACCCGAACCCGAATTCTAACCCTAACCCTAACCTGAACCCTAACACTAACCCTAACCCTAACCCTAACGCTAACCCTAACCCTAATCCTAAACCGAACCCTAACCCTAACCCTTACCTGACCCCTATCCCAACCCTAACCCTAACCCGAACCCGAACCCTAACACTAAAACTAACCCGAACCCGAATCCTAACCCTAACCCTAACCTGAACCCTAACACTAACCCTAACCCTAACCCTAACCCTAACTCGGACCTAACCCTAAACCTAAACCTACCCCTAAACCAAACCCTAACCATAACACTATCCCTAACCTAACCCGAACCCTAACCCTAACCCTAAGCCTAACCCGAACCCTAAGCCTAAACCTAACCCGAACACTAACCCTAACCCTAACCCTAACCCTGACCCATACCTGAACATGAACCCTTACCCAAAACCTAACCCTAACCCTAACCCTAACCCTATCCTAACCCTAATCGTAACCCTAACCCTAATCCTAACACTAGCAAGAACCCTAAACCTAACCCTAAACCTAATCCTAAACCTAACCCTATTCGGAACCAAAACCCAAACCCGAAGGCTAACCCTATCCCTAACCCAAACCCTAAACCTAACCCTAACCCTAACCGTAAACCGAACCCAAAACCTAAACCTAACACTAACCCTAAACCTCACCCTAACCCTAACCGTAACCCTAACCCTAACCCTAACTCAAACCGGAAACCGAACCCGAACCCAAACCTTAACCCTAAAGCTAACCCTAACCCTAACCTTAACCCTTAACCCTAATCCCTAACGCTAACACAAAGCCTAACAGTAACCATAACCCTTAACCTAACCCGAAACCTAACCCTAACACTAACCCTAACACTAACAGATAACCCTAAACCTAAACAAAACCTGAAACCTAACACTAACCCTAACCCGAACCAGACCCAGAACCCTAACTCTAACTCTAACCCTAACCCTAACCAGAACGCGAACCCTAAACCTAACCCTAACCCTAAGCCTAATCTGAACCCTAATCCAAACCCTAAACCTAACCGTAATCCTAACCCTAACGCTAACCCTAACCCGAACCCTAACCCTAAACCTAAACTTAACCCTAACCCTAACCCGAACCCTAATCCTAACCTGAACCCGAACAATAACCCTAACCCGAACCCTATCTCTAACCTTAACACTAACCCTATCCCTAACCCTAACCCGAACCCTAACCCTAAACCTAAACCTAACCCTAACCCTAAACCTAACCCTAACCCGAACCCTAAACCTAACTATAACCCTAAACCTAACCCTAAACCGAACCCGAACCTGAACCGGAACACTAAAAAGAACCCTAACCTTAACCTTAACCCTAACAGTAACACAACCCTTAACCCTAAACCGAACCCGAACCCGAACCCTAACCCTAACCCAAACACTAACACTAATACTAACCCTAACCCTAACCCGAACCCTAACCCGAACCCTAACCCGAACCCTAACCCTAACCCTAACCCCTAACTCTAACACTAACACGAACCCGTACCCGAGGCCTAACCAGAAACCTAACCCTAATCCGAACCCTAACCCTCACCCTAACCCTAACTCCAACCCGAACCCTAACCCTAAACCTAACCCTAACCTGAATCCTAACCAGATCCCGAACCCTAAACTAATCCTAACCCTAACCCTAACCCTAACCCTAAACCTAACACTAACCCGAACCCTAACCCTAACCCGAACCCTAACGCGAACCCTAACCCTAACCCTAACCTGAACCCTAACACTAACACTAACCAGAACCCTAACTCTACCCCTAACCTGAACCCTAACCCTAACCCTATACCTAACCCTAACCCTAAACCTAACCCTATCCCTAACCCTAATTCTAACCCGAAACCAAAACATAATGCTAACCCTAACCCTAACCCTATCCCTAACCCTAACCCTAAACCTAACCCGAACCCGAATCTTAACCCTCACCCTAACCCTAACCCGAACCCTAACACTAAACCTAACCCTAACCCTAACGCTAACCCTAACCCTAATCCTAATCCGAACCCTAACCCTAACCCTAACCCTAACCCAAACCCGAACCCTAACACTAACCCTAACCCTAACCATAACCCTAACCATAATCCTAATCGGAACCCTAACCCTAACCATAACCCTGACCCAAACCCGAACCCTAACCCGAACCCTAACACTAACCCTAAACCTAACCCTAACCATAACCCTAATTCTAACCCAAAACCTAAACATAATCCAAACCCTAATCATAACCCTATCGAAACCCTAACCCTAAACCTAACCCTATCACTAACCCTAATTCTAACCCAAAACCTAACCGCAATCCTAACCCTAACCCTAAGCCTATACCTAACCCTAACACTAAAGTTAACCCGAACCCGAATCCTAACCCTAACCCTAACCCAAACCCGAACCCTAACACTAACCCTAACCCTAACCCTAACCATAACCATAATACTAATCGGAACCCTAACCCTAACCATAACCCTGACCCAAACCCGAACCCTAACCCGAACCCTAACACTAACCCTAAACCTAACCCTAACCATAACCCTAATTCTAACCCAAAACCTTAACATAATCCAAACCCTAATCATAACCCTATCGAAACCCTAACCCTAAACCTAACCCTATCACTAACCCTAATTCTAACCCGAAACCTAACCGCAATCCTAACCCTAACCCTAAGCCTATCCCTAACCCTAACCCTAAACCTAACCCGAACCCGAATCCTAACCCTAACCCTAACCCTATCCCTAACCCTAACCCTAACCCTAACCCTAACCCGAACCCGAACCCTAAACCTAACCCGAACCCTTACACTAACCCTAACCCTAACCCTAACCCTAACACTTACCCGAACCCAACCCGAACCCTAAACATAACCGAAAACATAACCCGAAGCCTAACCCTAACCCTAACCCTAACCTTAACCCTACCCCTAACCTTAACCGTTATCCGAACATGACCCGAACCCTAACTCTAACCCTAACACTAAACCTAACCTGAACCCGAACACTAAGCCTAACCTTAACCCTATCCCGAACCCTAACCCTAGCCCAAACCCTAACCCCAACCCAAACCCTAACCTAACCAGAACCCTAACCCTGTCCCTAACCATAACCATAACTATAACCATAATCCGAATCCGTACCCTAACCCTAAACCTAACCCTAACCCTATCCCGAACTAAAACACTAACAGGAACCTGAGCCTAACCCTAATCATAAATCTAAACCTAACCCGAACCCTAAACCTAAACGTAACCCTAACCCCAACCCTATCCCGAAACCGAACCCTAACCCAAACCTGAACCCTAAACCTAAGCCTAAACCTAACCCTATCCTAAACCGAACCATAACCCGAACACTAACCCTAACCCTAACGCGAACCTAAAACCTAACCCCAACTCTAACCCTAACCTAACCATTACCCTCACCCTAACAGTAACCTGAACCCTAAGCCCTAAACCGAACCCTAACCCCTAACACTTACCCGAACCCTAAACCTTACCCCAAACCTAACCCTAGCCCTAACCAAAACCCTAACACCAACCCGAACCCTAAACCTAACCCTAACCCTAACACTGACCGAAACCTAACCCTAACCCTAACCCAAACCCAAATCCTAACCCTAAACCGAACCCTCACCCTAACCCTAACTCCAACACGAACCCGAACGATAAACCTAACACTAAACCTAACCCTAACCCGATCCCGAACCCTAACCCTAACCCTAACCCTAACCCTAACCATAACCCTAACCCGAACCCTAACCCTAAACCTAACCCTATCCCTAACCATAATGCTAACCCAAAATCTAACACGAACCCTAACCCTAACTGAACCCTAAACCGAACCCTAACCCTAAACCTAAACGGAACTCGAACCCTAACCTGAAACCTAACACGAACCCGACGCCTAAACCTCACCATAACCCTAACAAGAACCCTAACCCTAACACTAAACAAACCCGAAACCGAACACTAACCCTAACCCTAACCCTAACCCTAATCCTAACTCTAACCCTAACCCTAACCTTAACACGAACCCGAAACCTAACCCTAAACCTAACCCGAACCCGAACACTAACCCTAACCCGAACCCGAACTCTAACCCTAACCGGTACCCGTACCCGAACCCGTACCCTACCCCTAACACTAACCCGAAACCTAACTCTAACCCTAACCCTAACCCTAACCCTAACACTATTCCAAAACCTACCCATAACCATAACGTTAATCCTAACCCTAGCCCTAACCCTAACCCTAACCCGAACTTGAACCTTAACCCTAACCCTAACCCTCACTGAAACCTAAACCTAACCCTAACCCTAAACCGAAACCTACCCTAACCCGATCCCTAACACTAACCCTAACCCGAACCCTAACTCTAACCCTAACCCTAACCCTAACCCGAACCTGAATCCGAACCCGAACCCTAACACTAACCCTAACCCTAACCCGAACTTAAAACTAACGATAACCCTAACACAAACCCTATCCCTAACCCTAATCCGAACCCTAAACCATAACACCAACCCTAACCTTAACCGTGACCCGAACCTGATACCGAAATCTAACCCTAACCCTAACTCGAAACATAACCCTAACCTAACCCTAACACTAAACCTAACCCTAAACCGAACCTGAAACCGAACCCTAACCTGAACCCTAACCCATCCCGAACCCTAACCCTAAACCTAACCCTAAACATAAACCTAACCAGAACCCTAACCGTAACCCTAACCCTAACCCTAATGCGAACCCTAACACTAACCCTAAGCCTAAAACTAACCCTAACCCTAACCCAAACCCTAATCCGAACCCTAACCCTAACTCTAACACTAACCCTAACTGTAACACTAAACCTAACCCTAACCCTAACCCTAACCGTAACCCGAACCCTAACCCAAACACTAACGCTAACCCTAACCCGAACCCTAACCCTAACCCTAACACAAACCCTAATCCGAACCCTAACCCTAACCCTAACACTAACCCTAACCGTAACACTAAACCTAACTCTAACCCTAAACTTAACCCTAACCCTAACACTAACGCTAACCTACCCCGAACCCTAACCATAACCCTAACCCTAATCCGAACCCCTAACCCTAACCCCTAACCCTAAACCTAACCCAAACCATAACCATAACAATAACCCTTACCATATCCCTACCCCTAACCCTAACCTGAACCCGAACCCTAACCCTAACTCTAACACTAATCCTAACCCGAACCCGACACCGAAACCGAACCCAAAGCCTAACCCTAACCCTAACCCGAACCCTAACCCTAACCCTAAGCCTAAACCTAACCCTAACCCTAATGCGAACCCTAACCCTAACCCGAACCCTAAACCTATCCCGAACCCTAACCCTAACCCTAACCCTAATCCTAAACCTAACCCTATCCGGAAGCAGAACCCGAACCCGAAGACTAACCCAAACCCTAACCCAAACCCTAACCCTAACCCAAACCTGAACCCGAACCCGAAACCTAAACCTAAACCTAACCCTAAACCTCACCCTAACCCAAACCCTAACCTTAATCCTAACCAGAACCGGAACCCGACCCCTAACCCAAACCTTAACCCTAAACATAAACCGAACCCTAACCCTAACCCTAAACCTAATGCGAACCCTAACACTAACCCTAACCCTAACCATAACCATAACCCTAACCCGAACCCTAACCCTAACCCTAACCCTAACCTGAACCAGAAACTGAACCCTAACCCTAACCCTACCCCTAAACCTAACCCTAACCCTAACCCTAAACCTAAACCTAAACCTAATCCGAACCCGACCCCAAAACCGAACCCGAACCTTAACCCAAAATCTAACCCTAACCCTAACACTAACACTAAATCTAAATATAAACCTAACCAGAACCCGAAACCTAACGCTAACCCGAACCCTAACACTAACCCTAAACCGAAACCTAACCCTAACCCTAACCCTATCACTTACCCGAAACCTAACCCAAACTCTAACCCTAATCCTAATCCTAACCCTAATTCTAACCCTAACCCGACTCCGATTCCTAACCCTAACACAAACCCTAACCCGAACCCGAACACTAACCCTAACCCTCACGCGAAACAAAACCCTAACCATAACCCTAAACCGAACCCTAACCATAACCCTACCCTAACCCTAATCCGAACCTGAACCTGATTCCCAACCCTAACCCGAAACCTAACCCTAAACCTAACCCTAACCATAAACCTAACCCTAACACGAACCCGAACCCGAACTCTAACCCTAACCCTAAACCTAACCCTAACCCTATCCCTATCCTAAAACCGAAACCTAGCCCTAACCCTAACCTGAACCCACCCCGAACCCGAACCCAAAATCTAACCCTAACCCAAAACCTAACCCTAACCCTAACCCTAACCCTAACCCTAAACCTAATTCTAACCCTAACCCTAACCGTAAACCTAACCCTAACCATAAACCGAACCCTAACCCGAACCCTAACACTAAACCTAAGCCTAAACCTAACCCTAAATATAATGTGAACCATAACACTAACCCAGACCCTAACCCTAACCCTAACCCTAATCAGAACTCTAAACCTAATCCTAAACCTAACCCTAACCCGAACCCGAACCTGAACGCTAACACTGACCCTTAACCTAACCCTAATCCCAACCCGAACTCTAAACCTAACCCTATCCCTAACCCTAACACTAACCCTAACTCGAACACTAACCCGAACCCTAAACCTAACCCGAACCCTAACACGAACCCTAAACCTAAACCTAAACCTAACCCTAAACCTAACCCAATCCCGAACACTAACCCTATCCTAACCCTAACTATAACCCTAACCCGAATCCGAACTCGAAACCTAACTCTAACCCTAACCCTGACTCCTAACACTAACCCTAAACCAAACCCAAACCCGAGGCCTAACCAGAACCCTAATGCTAAACCGACACCTAACCATTAACCTAACCCTAACCCTAACCCTAAAACTAACCCTAAACATAACCCTAACCAGAACCCTAAACCTAACCCTCACCCTAACCCTAACCCTAACTCGAAACCTAAACCTATCCCTAAACCTAAGCCTAACCCTGACCTGAACGCGAACCCTAACCCTAAACCTAACCAGAACCTGAACCCGAACCCGAACCCTAACACAAACACAAACCCTAACCCTCACCCTAACCCTATACATCCCTTACCAGAACCCTAACCCTAAGCCTAACACTAACCCTAAACCTAACCCTAACCCGAATCCAAACACTAACCCTAACCCTAACCCTAACCCTAACTCTAACCCTAACACTAACCTTAACGCTAACCCAAAACCTAACCCTAAACATAACCCGAACCTGAACACTTACCCTAATCGGAACCCGAACTCTAACCGGAACCGGAAGCCTAACCCGAACCCGTACCCTAACCCTAACACTAACCCGAAACCTAACTCTAACCCTAACCCTAACCCTAACACTAACACTATTCCAAACCCTACCCCTAACCATAACGTTAATCCTAACCCTATCCCTAACCCTAACCCTAACCTGAACTTGAACCGTAACCCTAACCTTAAACCGAACTTGAACCCTAGCCCTAACCCTAACCCTCACTGAAACCTAACCCTAACCCTAACCCTAAACCGAAACCAACCCTAACCCGAACCCTAACACTAACCCTAACCCTAACCCTAACTCTAACCCTATCCCTAACCTGAAACCGAACCCGAACCCTCACCCTCACCCTAACCCTAACCCTAACCTTTAACCATAACCCCTAACCCTAACACAAACCCTTAACCCTAACCATAACCCTAACCATAACCCTAAACCTAACGCGAACCCTAACCCTAACCCTAACTCTAACCCTAACCCTAACCCTATCCCGAACAAGAAACCGAACACTAACACTTATCCTACCTGTAACCCAACCTAAACCTAACCCTAACCCTGACTCAAATCCGAACCCCGACCCCAAACCCGAACCCAAACCCTAACCCAAAATCTAACCTCAACCCTAACCCGAACCCTAACCCTAACCCGAACCCTAACACTAAACCTAACCCTAACCCTAACCCTAACCTTAAACCTAAACCAAACCCTAACCATAACCCAATCCCTAAGGCTAAACATAACCCTAACAATAAACCTAACCGTAAGCCTAACCCTAACCATACCCGAAAACTAACCCTAACTCTAACCCAAACCTGAACCCAAACCCTAACCCTAACCTAACCCTAAAACTAACCCTAACCCTAACACTAACCCTAAACCTAACCCTCACCCTAACACTAACCGTAACCCTAACCCTATCCATAACCAGAACCCTAACCCGAACCCTAACCCTAACCATAAAATTAACCCTTACCCTAATGCGAACCCTAACCCTAACCCGTAAACCTATCCCTAACCCTAACCCTAAAACTAACCCGAACACTAACTCTAACCCTAAACCTAACCCAAACCCGAACAGGATACCAAAACCTCACCCTAACCTAAACCTAACCCTAAATCTAACCCGAACCCGATCCCTAAAACTAACCCTAACCCCTAACCCTAACCCTAACCCCCAATCCTAACCCCAACGCGACCCCTAACCATTACCCTAACCCTAACACTAACCCTATACCTAATTCGAACCTAACCCTAACACTAACCCTAACCCTAATCCGAACACTAACCATAACCCTAACCCTAACCCTAACACTAACCCTAACCCTAACCCTACGCCCTAACCCTAACCCCCAAACGTTACTCTAACTTTAACCCTAACCCTAATCACAATCCGAACCTCTAACCATAACCCTAACCCGAACACAAACCCGAACCCTAACCCTAACGCTAAACCAAAACCTAATACGAACCCGAAACCCTAAGCCTAACCCTAACCTGAACCCTAACCCTAACCCTATTCCTAACCCTAACCCGAACCCTAACCCTAACCCCCAACCCTAACCCTAACCCTAACCCTAACCCTAACATAAACCCTACCCTAAAGCTAACTCGAACCCTAACCCTAACCCAAACCCTAACTCTAACCCTAACCCTAACCCTATCCCTTACCCTAACCAGAACCCTAACCCTAACCCTAACCATAACCCGAACCTGACCCCGGAGCCAAACCCGAACCTTAACCCAAACCCTAAACCTAACCCTAAACCTAACACTAAATCTAAACTTAACCCTAACCCTAACCCGAACCCTAACCCTAACACGAACCCTAATACTAACCCTAAACCGAACCCTAACCCTAAACCTAACCCTACCCCTAACCGAACCAGAACCCGAACCCTAACCCTAACCCTACCCCTAACCCTAAATCTAACCGTAACCTTCACCCTAACCCTAACCCTAACCCGAATCCGAACCCGGACCCGAACCCGAACCTTAACCATAACCCTAACCCTAACACTAAATCTAAACCTAACCCTAACCCTATCCCGAACCCTAACCCTAACACGAACCCTAACACTAACCCTAAAACGAACCCTAACCCTAACCCTAACATTAACCCGACTTCGATCCCTAACACTAACACTAACCTAACACTAACCCAAAACCAAACCTGATCCTAACCCGAACCCTAACCCTAACCCTAACCGTAACCCGAACCCTAACCGTAACCCTAACCCTAACCCTAACCAGAACCCGAACCTGAAACCTAAAACTAACCCTAACCGAAACCAAACAATAACCCTAACCCTAACTCTAACGCTAACCCTAAACCTAACCCTAGCCCTAATCCTAACCCTAACCCGAATCCTAACCCTAACCCGAATCCGAACCCTAACATTAACCCAAACCCTAAATCTAATCCTAAACCTAACCCTATGCCTAACACTAACCTAACCCTAACCCTAACCGTAACCCTAACCCTAAACTGAACCCTAACACGAACCCAAACACTAACCTAACCCTAACCCTAATCCTAACCCTAACCCTCTCCCGAACCCTAACCCTAACAATAAACCTAACCCTAAGCCTCAGCCGAACCTGAACCTGAAACCGAACCCTAAAATGAACCCTAACCCTAACCCTAAAAATAACCGTAACCTGATCCCTAAGCCTAAACCGAACCCTAACACTAACCCTAACACTAAACCTAACCCAAAACCTAATGCGAAACCACCCTAAACCAACCCTAAACCTAACCCTAACCCAAACCTGAACCGTAACCCTAACCCTAACCCTAACCCTAACCCGAAACCTAAACCGAACCCGACACCGAACCCGAACCCGAATCCTAACCCTAACCCTAACCAGATCCCTAATTTTAACACTAACCCTAACCCAAAACCTAACCCTAACGCTAAACCTAAACTGAACCCGAACTGGAACCCCAACCCTAAACCTAACCCTAACCCTAAACCTCACACTAAACCTAACCGTAACCCTAACCCTAACCCTAACCCGAACCCTAAATCAAATAGGAACCCGACCCCGAACCCAAACCTTAACCCTAAACCTAAACCTAAAACTAACACTTAACACTAACCCCTAATCCTAACCCAAACCCTAAACCTAACCATAACCCTAAGCCTAACCCTAACCCTACCCTAACCCTAACCCTAAACCAAAGAAGAACCCAAACCCGAACCCTAACCCTAACCCTAAAACTAACCCGAAACCTAAAACTAAACCAAACCTGAAACCTAACCCTAACACTTACCCTAACCGTAACCCTTACCCTAACACCTAAACCTAACCCTAAACCTAACCCTAACCTTAAACCTAACCCAAACCCGAACCCTAACCCTAACCCTAAACCTAACCCTAACTCAATCCCTAATCTTAACCCTAACCCTAACCGGAACACTATCCCGAACCCTAAACCTAAGCCGAAACCTAAACCGAACCCTAACCCTAACCCTAACCCTAACCCTAACCCGAACCCGAAACCTAACCCTAACCCTAACCTAAACCTAACACGAACCTGAACCCTAAAACTAACCGTATCCCTAACCCGAACTCAAACACTAAACCTAACCCTATCCAGAACCCTAAACCGAACCCTAAACCTAAACCTAAACCGAACCCGAAATGGAACCCTTACCAAAACCTAACGCTAACCCTAACCCGAACCCGAGGCCTAACCAGAACCCTAACCCTAACCCGACCCCTAACCCTTACCCTAAACCTAACCCTAACCCTAGCCCTAAACCTAACCCTAAACGTAACCCTAACCAGAACCCTAAACCTAACCCTAACCCTAATCCGAACCCTAACCCTAACCCTAAACCTAACACTAACCCTAATCCTACCCCCTAACCCTAACCCTTAACCCTTACTCTAACTCTAACTCTAACCCTAACCATAATCCTAATCCGAAAACTTAACCTAACCCTAACCCGAACCCGAACCCTAACCCTAACCCCAACCCTAAGCTGAACCCGAACCATAATTCGAACCCGAAACCTAACCCAAACCCGATCCCTAACCCTAACCCTAAACCTAACACGAACCCTAAAACTAACACTAACCCTAACCCTAACACTAACACTAACACTAAGTAAAACCCTAACTTTAACCCTCACTGTAACCCTAACCCTAACCCTAATCCTAACCCGAAACCTAACACTAACACGAACCCGAAACCTAACCCTAACCCGAACCCTAACTCTAACCCTAACCCTAACCCGAACCCTATCCCTAACCCAAACCCTAACCCTAACCATAAACTTAACCCTAAACCGACCCTAAAACGAACCCGAAACCTAACCCTAACCCTAACCCGAATCCTAACCCTAAACCTATACCTAACCCTAACCCGAACCCTAACCCTAACTCTAACCCGAACCCGAACCTAATCCTAACCCTAACCCTAACCTTAACCCTAATCCTAACTCTAATCGTAACCCTAAACCTAAACCTAACCCTAACCCTAACACTAACCTAAACCCTAAACCTAACCCGAACCCGAAACCTAACCATAACCATAACCCTAACACTAAACCGGACCCGAACCTGAAACCAAACACTAAACCGAACCCGAACCCGAACCCCAACCCTAACCCAAACACTTACCCTAACCCTAACCCTAACCCTAACCCAAACCCTAACCCGAACCCGAACCATAACCCTCACCCTAAACCGAACCCTAACCGTAACCCTAACCCTAACCCTAACCCGAACCCTAAACCTAACCCTAACCCTAACCCTACACGTAACCCTAACCGTAACCCTAAATTTAACCCCAACACTTACCCTAACCCGAAACCGAAACCTAACCCTAACCCTAACCCTAACCTTAATCGGAAACCAAACCTGAATCCTAACCCTAACCCTTACCCAAACCCTCACCCTAAACAGAACCCAAACCCGAACCCGAACCCTAACCCTAACCCGAAACCGAACCCGATCCTGAACACGAACCCTAACCGTAACTCTAAGCCTAACCCTAACCCTAACCCGATCCCGAAACCTAACCCGAACCCGAACCCTAACTCTAACCCTAACCCTAACCCTATCCATAACCCTAACCCGAACCCTAACCGTAACCCTAACCCTAAATCGAACCCCAACATGAACCCGAACCCTAACCATAACCATAAGCCTAACCCTAAGCCGAACCCTAAATAACCATAACCATAACCCTAACCCGTACCCGTACCCCAACCCGAACCCTAACCCTAACACTAACCTGAACCCTAACTCTAACACTAACCCGAACCCTAACACTAACCCTAACCTGAACCCGAAACCTAACCCTAACCTTAATGCTAACCCTAACCCTAATCCGAACCCGAAACCTATCACTAACCCTAATCCGAACCCTAACCATTATCCTAACCCTAACCGTAATCCGAATCCGATACCGAAACCTAACCCTAACCCTAACTCGAAACCTAACCCTAAACCTAACTCTAAACCTAAACCTAACCCGAAACCGAACCTGAACCCGAAACCTAACCTGAACCCTAACCCATCCTTAACGCTAACCCTAAACCTAACCATAACCCGAACCCGAAACCTAACCCTAACCCTAAACCTAACCCTAAACATAACCCTAACCAGAACTCTAACCCTAACCCTAACCCTAACCCGAACCCGAACCCGAACCCTAACCCTAACCCTAACCCTAACCCTAACCCGAACCCTAACCCTAACACTAACCCTAACCATAACAACTAAACCTAACCCTCACCCGAACCCGAACCTGAGGCCTAACCAGAACCCTAACCCTAACCAGACGCCTAACCCTTACCCTAACCCTAACCCTAACCCTAAACCTAACCCTAAACGTAACCCTAACCAGAACCCTAAACCTAACCCTAACACTAACCCTAACCCTAATCCGAACCCTAACCCTAACCCTAACCCGAACACTAACAACAGCCCTAACCCTAACACTAAACCCAACACTAACACTATCCCCACCCCCTAACCCTAACCCTTAACCCTTACTCTAACTCTATCCCTAACCCTAACCCTGATCCTAATCCGAACCCTAAAACTAACCCTAACCCTAACCCGAACCCGAACCCTAACCCCAACCCTAACACAAACCCGAACCATAATTAGAACCCGAACCCTAACCCAAAATCGATCCCTAAACCTAACTCGAAACCTAACGCGAACCATAACCCTAACACTAACCCTAACCCTAACACTAACACTAACCCAAACCCTAAACCTAACCCTAACTATAACCCTAACCCTAACCGTAATCCTAACCCGAAACCTAACGATAACAGGAACCCAAAACCTAACCCTAACCCTAACCCTAACACTAACCCTAACCCTAAACTTAACCCTAAACCGAACTCTAACAGGAACCCGAAACCTAACCCTAACCTTAACCCTATCCTAACCCTAACCCTATACCTCACCCTAACCCGAACCCTAACCCAACAGTAACCTGAACTTGAACCCTAACCCTAACCCTCACACTACCCGAACCCGAACCCGAACCTTAACCCTAACCCAAACCCTAACCTTAACCCTAATCCTAACCCTAAACGTAACCCAAACCCTAAACCTAACCCTAAACCTAACCCTAACCCGAACCCTAACCCTAACCGGAACCCGAAACCTAACCCTAACCCGTACCCTTACTCTAAACCTAACCCTAACCCTATCCCTAACCCCAACCCTAACCCGAACCCAAACCAGAATTTGAACCCGAACCCTAACCCGAACCCAATCCCTAACAAAAACTCGAAACCTAACGCGAACCTTAAACCTAACACTAACCCTAACCCAAACCCTAACCCTAACACTAACACTAACCCAAACCCTAACCCTAACCCTAACTGTAACCCTAACCCTAACCCTAATCCTAACCCGAAACCTAACACTTACACGAACCCGAAACCTAACACTTACACGAACCCGAAACCTAACCCTAATCCGAACCCTAACTCTAACCCTAACCCTAAGCATATTCCTAACCCTAACCCGAACCCTAACCCTAACGCTAACACTAACCCTAACCTTAACCCTAAACCGAACCCTAACACGAACACGAAACCTAACCCTAACACTAATCCAAATCCTAACCCTAACCCTATACCTCACCCTAACCCTAACACTAACCGCAACCTGAACCCGAACTTGAACCCTAACCCTAACCTTAACCCTAATCCTAACCCTTAATGTAACCCTAACACTAAACCTAACCCTAATCCTAACCCTAACCCGAACCCTAACCCTAACCCGAACCCGAAACCTAACCGTCACCCGTACCCTTACTCTAAACCTAAACCTAACACTATCCCTAACCCTAACAAGAACCCTAACCCTAACCCTAACCCAAATCCGAAACCTAACATGAACACGAACACTAACCCTAATTCTAACCTGAACCCTATCCCTAACCATAACCCTATCCCTTACCCTAAACCGAATCCGAACCTGAAACTGAACCCTAAATCGAACCCGAACCGGAACCCTTACACTAACCCAAACACTAACCCTAACCCTAACCCTAACCCAAAACCTAACCCGAACCCGAACTCTAACCCTTAACAAAACCGAATCCTAACCCTAACCCTAACTCTAACCCGAACCCGAACCCTAAACCTAACCCTAACCCTACCCTTAACCCTAACTGTAACCCTAAAAATAACACTAACCCTAAGCCGAAACCGAAAACCGAAATCTAACCCTAACCCTAACCCTAACCCGAACCCGAACCGGAAACCGAACCTGAACTCTAACCCTAAAACCGAACCCGAACCCAAACCCTAACCCTAACCCTAACCCGAACCCGAACCCGACCCTAAACACTAACCCTAACACTAACTCTAAGCCTAACCCTAACCCAAACCCGATCCGTAACCCTAACCCGAACCCGACCCTGAACACTAACCTGAACCCTAACCTAAGACTGAACCTAACCCTAACCCTAAATCTAACGTGAACCCTAACCCTAACACTAACCCTAACCGTAACCCTAACCCTAACCCTAACAATAACCCTAACCCTAACCCTAACACTAACCCGAACTCGAACCCTAACCCTAACCCTAACACTAACCGAACACTAACACGAACCCGAACCCTAACCCTAATCCTAACCCGAAACCTAACCCTAACCATAACCCTAACCCTAACCCTAAACCGAACCCGAACCTGAAACCAAACACTAAACCGAACCCGAACCCGAACCCCAACCCTAACCCAAACACTTACCCATAACCCTAACCCTAACCCTAACCCAAACCCTAACCCGAACCCGAACCATAACCCTCACCCTAAACCGAACCCTAACCGTAACCCTAACCCTAACCCTAACCCGAACCCTAAACCTAACCCTAACCCTAACCCTACACGTAACCCTAACAGTAACCCTAAATTTAACCCTAACACTTACCCTAAACCCGAAACCGAAACCTAACCCTAACCCTAACCCTAACCTTAATCGGAAACCAAACCTGAATCCTAACCCTAACCCTTACCCAAACCCTCACCCTAAACAGAACCCAAACCCGAACCCGAACCCTAACCCTAACCCGAAACCGAACCCGATCCTGAACACGAACCCTAACCGTAACTCTAAGCCTAACCCTAACCCTAACCCGATCCCGAAACCTAACCCGAACCCGAACCCTAACTCTAACCCGAACCCTAACCCTATCCATAACCCTAACCCGAACCCTAACCGTAACCCTAACCCTAAATCGAACCCCAACACGAACCCGAACCCTAACCATAACCATAAGCCTAACCCTAAGCCGAACCCTAAATAACCATAACCATAACCCTAACCCGTACCCGTACCCCAACCCGAACCCTAGCCCTAACACTAACCTGAACCCTAACTCTAACACTAACCCGAACCCTAACACTAACCCTAACCTGAACCCGAAACTTAAACCCTAACCTTAATGCTAACCCTAACCCTAATCCGAACCCGAAACCTATCACTAACCCTAATCCGAACCCTAACCATTATCCTAACCCTAACCGTAATCCGAATCCGATACCGAAACCTAACCCTAACCCCTAACTCGAAACCTAACCCTAAACCTAACCCTAAACCTAAACCTAACCCGAAACCGAACCTGAACCCGAAACCTAACCTGAACCCTAACCCATCCTTAACGCTAACCCTAAACCTAACCATAACCCGAACCCGAACCCTAACCCCTAACCCTAAACCTAACCCTAAACATAACCCTAACCAGAACTCTAACCCTAACCCTAACCCTAACCCGAACCCGATCCCGACCCTAACCCTAACCCTAACCCTAACCGAAACCTAACCTTGAACCGAACCTGAAAACTAACCCTAACCCTAACCCTAATCCTAACCCTAAACCTAACCCTATCCCTAACATGAACCCGAACCCTAACCCTAACATGACCCTAACTCTAACCCTAACCTGAACCCACCCGCACCCAAACCCGAAATCAAACCATAACCCTAAATCTAACACTAACGCTAACCTTAATCCTAACCTTAACCCTAAACCTAAACTTAACCATAACCCTAACCGTAAACGTAACCCTAACCCTAACCCGAACCCTAACCCGAACACTAACCCTAACCCTAACCCTAAACCTAACCCTAACACTAACTCTAACCCCGACCCTAACCCTAACCTTAACCCTAAACCGAACCCTAACACTAACACGAACCCGAATCCTAACCCTAACCCTATACCTCACCCTAACCCGAACACTAACCCTAACACTGACCCTAACCCTACCCCTAACCCGATCCCGAACCATAATGCTAACCCTAACCCTAACACGAACCCAAACCCTAACTCTAACCCTAAACCAAACCCTAACCCTATCCCTAAACCTAACTCGAAACCTAAACCGAACCCGAATCCTAACCCTAACCCTAACCCGACACTAAACCTAACCCTAAACCTAACACTTAGCAGAGCCCGACCCGAACCCTAACCATAATCGTAACCATAACCCGAACATTAACCCGATCCCTAACCCTAACCCTAACCCTAACCTTAACCCTACCCCTAACCCTAACCCTAATTCGAACCCACCCCGAAACCTAACTCTAAGCATAAACCTAACCGAAACCCTAACCCAAACCCGAACAATAACCCAAATCCTAACCCTAACCCTAACCCGAACCCGAACCCGAACCCTTACCCTAACCCGAACCCTAACCCTAACCTAACCCTAACCCTAACCCTAACCCAAAACCTAACCTAACCCGAACCCTAACTCTGTCCCTAACCCTAACCCTAATGATAACCATAACCCGAATCCGTACCCTAAACCAAACCCTAACCCTAACCCTATCCCGAACCCAAACCCTAACACGAACCTGAAACCTAACCCTGACCCTAACACTAAACATACCCCGAATCCTAAACCTAACCGTAACCCTAACCCTAACCCTATCCCAAAACCGAACCCTAACCCGAACCCGAACCCTAACCCTAACCCGAACCCGAATCCTCACCCCGACCCTAACCCTAACCCTAACCCTCATCCTAACCCTAAGCATAAACCTAAACCTAATCCTAAACGGAAAGCTAACCCAAACACTAACCCTAACCCTAACCCAAAACTGAACTCTAACCCCAACCCTAACCATAACCCTAACCCTCACCTTGACCCGAACCCTAACACTAACCCGAAACCTAAACCTAAACCTAAACCGAACCCAAAACCTAAACCCAACCCTAACCCTAACCCTAACCCAAACCCTAACCGAACCCTAACCCTAACCCTAACCCTAACCCGAACCCGATCCTGACCCCGAATCCTAACCCTAAACCGAACCCTCATCCTAACCCTAACTCCAAACCAAACCCTAACCCTAAACCTAACCCTAACCCTAACCAGATTCCGAACCCTAAACCTAACCCTAACCCTAACCCTAACACGAACCCTAACCCTAACACTTTCCCGATCCCTAACCCTAACCCGAAACCAAACCCGAAACCTAACACTAACCTAACCCTATCCCTATCCCTAACCCGAACCCTAACCCGAACCCGAACACTAACCCTAACCCTAAACCAAACCCTAACCCTAACCCAAACCCTAATCCTAAACCTAAACCTAAACCTAACCCTAACCCTAACCGTAACTCTGAATCTAACCCTAACCCTACCACTCACCCTAACCCAAACCGTAATCCTAAACCTAACCCTATCCCGAACCCTAACCCTAACCCTAACCGTAACCCTGAATCTAACCCTAACCCTACCACTCACCCTAACCCAAACCGTAATCCTAACCCTAACCCTATCCCGAACCCTAACCCTAAACCTAAACGTAACCTGAAACCGAACCCTAACCCTTACCCTAACCCTAATTCTAATTCGAACCCGAACCATAACCCTTCCCCTAACCGTGACCCTAACCGTAACCCTAACACTCACCCTAATCGTACCCCTAACCAGAAAACAAAACTGACCCCGAAGCCTAACCCTAACCCTAATTCAAACACTAACCGTAACCCTAACCTCTCACCCTAACCCCTAAGCCTAACACTAACCCTAACCCTAACCCTAACTCGAACACGAACACAAACTCTAACTCTAACTCTAACCCTAACCCTAACAAGAACCCGAACACTAACCCCAACCCTAACCCTAACCCTAATCCGAACCCTAATGCTAACCCTAACCCTAACCCTAATCCTAACCCTAACCCTAACCCTAACCTGGAAACTAACCTTAACCATAACACTAACCCTAACCCTAACCCGAACCCTAACCTGAACCCTTCCCAGAACCCTAACCCTAACCCTAACCCTAACCGGAACCCGAATCAGAACCCTAACCCTAAACCTAACCCTAACCCTAACCCAAACCCTAACCTGAAACCTAAACCTAAACATAACCCTAACCCTAACCCTAACTCGAACCCTAAACCTAACCCTAATTCTAACCCTAATCCTGACCCGAACTAGAACCCTAACCCTAACCATAAACAGAACCTGAACTCGAACCCGAAACCTAACACAAACACAAACCCTCATCCTAAACCTAACGCTATACCTAACCCCTACCCGAACCCTAATCCTAAGCCTAACACTAACCCTAACCTGAACACTATCCCGAATCCGAACACTAACCCTAAACCTAACCCTAACCCTGACCCTAACTCTAACCCTAATCCTAACCTTAACCCTAACCCAAAATCTAACCCTATCCCGAACCCTAACACTAAAACTAACCAGAACCTGAACTCTAACCCTAAACCTAACCCTAACCTGAAACATAACACTAACCCAGACCCGTACCCGAACCCGAACCCTAACCCTAACACTAACCCGAACCCTAAATCTAACCCTAACCCTAACCCAAACACGAACACGAACCCTAACCCTAACCCTATCCCTAACCCTAACCCTAACCCTAACCCAAACACGAACCCGAACGCTAATCCTAACCCTAACCCAAACCCAAACCCGAACCCTAACCCTAACCTAATCCTAACCCTAACCCGAACCCGAACCCGAACCCGAAACCTAACCCTAACACTAACCCTAACCCCTAACTCTAACACTAACACGAACCCGAACCCGAGGCCTAACCAGAAACCTAACCCTAATCCGACCCCTAACCCTTACCCTAACCCTAACCCTAACCCTAATCCTAACCCTAAATGTAACCTTAACCAGAACGCTAACCCTAACCCTAACCCAAACCCGTACCCTAACCCTAAACCTAATCCTATCCTGAACGCAAACCCTAACACGAACGTGAAACCTAACGCTGACCCTAACCCTAAACCTAACCCAAACCCTAAATCTAACCTTAACTCTAACCCTAACCCTATCCCAAAACCGAACCCTAACCCGAACCCGAATCCTAACCCCGACCCTAACCCTAACCCTAACCCTAATTCTAACCCTAACCCTAACCCTAACCCCTCACCCTAACCCCTCAACCTAACCCTAACCCTAACCCTAACTCGAATACGAACACGAACTCTAAATCTAACTCCAACCCTAAACCTAACATTAAACCAGAACCTAACCCTAACCCTAACACTAACCCTAACCCTAACCCGAACCCTAACCCAAACCCTTAACAGAACCCTAACCCTAACCCTAACCCTAACCCGAACCCGAATCAGAACCCTAACCCTAAACCTAACCCTAACCCTAACCCAAACCCTAACCCGAACCCTAAACCTAAACATAACCCTAACCCTAACCCTAACTCGAACCCTAAACCTAACCCTAATCCTAACCCTAATCCTGACCCGAACTAGAAACCTAAACCTAACCCTAAACAAAATCTGAACCCGTACCTAACCCTAACACAAACACAAACCCTAACCCTAAACCTAACCATATATCTAACCCTTACCAGAACCCGAATCCTAAGCCTAACACTAACCCTAACCTGAACCCTATCCCAATTCCGAACACTAACCCTAACCCTAATCCTGACACTAACTCTAACCGTAATCCTAACCTTAACCCTAACCCAAAACCTAACCCTAACCTGAACCCTAACACTAAAACTAGCCAGAACCCGAACTACCCTAAACCTAACCCGAAACATAACACTAACCCAGACCTGTACCTGAACCCGAACCCCAACCTTAACACTAACCCGAACCCTAACTCTAACCCTAACCCTAGACCTAACCCTAACCCGAACCAGAACACGAAACCTAACCCTAACCCTAACCCTAAACCTAACCCGAACCCGAACCCGAACCCTAACCCTATCCCTAACCCTAACTCGAAACCTAACCCTAAACCTAACCCTAAACCTAACACTAACCTGAAACCGAACCTGAACCCGAACCTTAACCTGAACCCTAACCCATCCCGAACCCTAACCCTAACCCTAACCCTAACCCTAACCCGAACCCGAACCCGAAACCTAACCCTAACCATAACCCTAACCCGAACTCGAAAACTAACAGTAACCCTAACACGAACCCTATCCCTAACTCTAATCCGAACCCTAAACAATAACACCAACCCTAACCCTAACTGTAACCAGAACCCGATACCGAAACCTAACCCTAACACTAACTCGAAACATAACCCTAAACCTAACCCTAACACTAACCCTAACCCAAAACCAAACCTGAAACCGAACCCTAACCTGAACGCTAACCCATCCCTAACCCTAACACTAAACCTAACCGTAACCCGAATCCGAACCCTAACACTAACCTTAAACCTAACCCTAAACATAACCCTAACCAGAACCCTAACCCTAACCCTAACCCTAATCCTAATGCGAACCCTAACTCTAACCCTAAGCCTAAACCTAACCCTAACCCTAACCCAAACCCTAATCCCAACCCTAACCCTAACCCTAACACTAACCCTAACTGTAACACTAAACCTAACCCTAAGCCTAAACCTAACCCTAACCCGAACCCTAACCCAAACACTAACGCTAACCATAACCCGAACCCTAACCCTAACCCTAACCCTAACCCGAAACCTAACACTAACCCTAACGCTAACCCTAACGCTAACCCTACACCGAATCCTATTCCGAACCCTAAACCTAACCCTAACCCTAACCCTAACCCTAACACTTACCCAAACCCAACCCGAACCCTAAACATAACCGTAAACATAACCCGAGCCCTAACCCTAACCCTAAACTTAACCATACCCCTAACCTTAACCCTTATCCGAACATGACCCGAACCCTAACTCTAACCCTAAAACTAACCCTAACCCGAACCCAAACCCTAACCCTAACCTTAACCCTATCCCGAACCCTAACCCTAACCCAAAACCTAACACCAACCCAAACCCTAACCTAACCAGAACCCTAATCGTGTCCCTAACCCTAACCATAACTATAACCATAATCCGAACCCGTACCCTAACCCTAAAACTAACCCTAACCCTATCCCGAACTAAAACACTAACAGGAACCTGAGCCTAACCCTAATCCTAAATCTAAACCTAACCCGAAACCTTAACCTAACCATAAAACTAACCCCAACCCTATCCCAAAACCGAACCCTAACCCGAACACAAAGCCTAAACCTAAGCCTAAACCTAACCCTATCCTAAACTGAACCCTAACCCGAACCCTAACCCTTACCCTAACGCGAACCTGAACCCTAACCCCAACCCTAACCCTATCCCTAACCCTTACCCTCACCCTAACACGAACTGTAACAGTAACCTGAACCCTAACCCTAAACCGAACCCTAACCCTAACACTTACCCGAACCCTAAACCTTACCCCAACCCTAACCCTAACCCTAACCCAAACCCTAATCCTAACCCTAAACCGAACCCTCACCCTAACCCTAATTCCAACCCGAACCCTAACATAAACCTAACCCTAACCCTAACCATAATGCTAACCCTATCCCTAACACGAACCCTAACCCTAACTGAACCCTAAACCGAACCCTAACTCTAAACCTAACCAGAACCCGAACCCTAACCTTAACCCTAACACGAAACCAACCCCTAACCCTCACCCTAACCCTAAGAAGAATCCTAACCCTAACCCTAAACTTAACACAAACCCGAAAGGCAACCCGAACCCTAACCCTTACACTTACCCGAACCCTAAACCTAACCCTAACCCAAACCCTAACCTAACCCGAACCTGAACCCGTACCCTAACCCTAACCCTAACCCTAAGCCTATCCTAACCCTATCCCTAAACCGAAACCTAACCCTAACACTAAACCTGACCCTAACCCTATCCCGAACCCAAAACCTAACACTAACCTTAACCCTAAACAAAACCCAAACCCTAATCCGAACCCGAACACGTACCATAACCCTAACCCTAACCCGGAAGCAAAACCTAACTCTACTCCTAACCCTAAACCTAACTCTAACCCTAATATTAACCCGAACCCGAAACCTAACCCTAACATTAACCCTAACCCTAACCCTAAACCTGAACCTAACCCTTACCCTAACACTAACCCGAACCCAAATCCCAACCTTTACCCTAACCCTAACCCTAACCCTAACCCTAACCCGAACCCGAACTCGAACCCTAGCACTAACCCTAACCCTAACTCGAACCCGAACCCGAATCCGAACCCGAATCCTAACCCTAACCCTAACCCCAACCCTAACCCTAACCCTAACACTAATCCTAACCCAAACCCTAACCCTAACACTAACCCTAAACCTAACCCTAAACCGAATCCGAACCCGAACCCGAACCCTAACCCTAATCCTAACCCTAACCCAACTCGAACCCGAACGCTAAACCTAACCCTAACCCTAAACTGAACCCTAACTCTAACCGTAACCCTAACCCTAACCCAAACCCGAAACCTAACCCTAACCCTAACCCTAATCCTAAACCTAATCCTAATACTAACCTGAACCTGAACCAGAAGTCGAAACCTATCCCTAACACTTACCCTAACCCTAACCCTTACCTGAACCCTAACCCTAATCCTAACTCGAACCCGAACCCTAAACCAAACCCGAACCCGAACCCCAAACCGAAACCTAACCCTAATAACACTAACCCTAACCCTAACCCACACCCTAACCCTAACCCGAACCCTAAACTTAACCCTAATCCGAACCCGAACCTGATCCCAAACCCTAACCCTAATTCTAAACCGAACCCTAACCCTTACCCGAACCTTAATCCGAACCCTAACCAAAACCCTAACCCTAACTCTAACCCTAACCCGAACCCTAACTCGAACCCTAAACCTAACCCTAACCCTAATCCGAACCCTGACACTAACCATAACCTAACCCTAAACCGAAAGCGAACCCTAACCCTAACCCTAACACTAACCCTAACCCTAAACCTAACCCGAACCCGAACCCGAACCCTAACCCTAACTCTAACCCGATCCCTAACACTAACCCTAACACTAACCCTAACCCGAACCCTAACCGTAACCCTAACCCTAACCCTAACAGTAACCCTAAACCTAACCCGAACCCGAACTCAAACCCGAACCCTAACCCTAACCCTAACATGAACGGTAACACTAACCCTAACACTAACCCTAAACCGAACCCTAACACTAAACCTAACCCTAACCCGAAACCGATCCCAAACCCTAACCCTTACCCTAACCCGAACCCTAACCAGAACCCTAACAATAACACTAACCCTAACCCGAACCCTAACTCGAACCCTAAACCTAAACCTAACCCTAATCCGAACCCTAACACTAACCATAACACTAACCCCTAACCCTAAACCTAACCCCAACCCTAACCCTAACCCTAACCCTAAAGTGAACCGTAACCCTAACAATAACTCGAATCCTAACCCTAACCCTAACCCTAACCCTAACCCTAACCGTAACCCTAAATCGTACCCTAAACCGAACCCGATCCCTAACAATAACCCTAACCCTAACCCGAACCATAAACCTAACCCGAACCCTAACCCTAACCCTAACCCAAACTGAACCCGAACCATAACTTAAACCCTAACCCTAACCTTAACCCGAGCCCTAACCCTAAACCTAACCCTAACCCTAATCCAAACCCAAACCCTAACCCTAACCCTAACCCTAACACTAATCCTAACCCTACCCTAACACTAACCCTAACCCTAAACCTCACCCGAACCTGATACCCAACCCTATCACTAACCCTAACCCTAATCCTAACCCTAATCCTAACACTAATAATAACGCTAAATCGAACCCGAACATTAACACGAATCCGACCAGAACCCTAAACCTTACCCTAACCCTAAACCTAACGCGAACCCTATCCCTAACCCTAACACTAACCCTAACCCTAAACCTAATCCGAACCCGAAACCGAACCCGAACCATAACCCTAACCCTAACCCGAACCCTAACACTAACCCTAACATTAACCCTAACCCGAACCCTAACCGTATCCCTAAACCGAACGGTAACACTAACCCTAACCCATAACCCTAAACCTAACCCTAAACCTAACCCTAACCCTAACCCTAACTCGAACTATAACCGTAACCCTAACCCTAATAATAACCCTACCCTAAACCTAACCCTAACCCTACACCTAACCCTAACCGGTACCCGAACCCTACCTTTTACCCTAACAATAACCCTAACCCTAACCCGAAACCTAAACCTAACCAAAACCTACCATAAACCTAACCCGAACCCTAACCCGAACCCTAACACTAACCCTAACCCTATCCCGAAAACGAAACCAATCCCTAAACGTAACCTGAACCCAAAACCGAAGCCGAACCCTAACCTTAAGCCGAGCCCTAACCCGAACCCTAAACATAACCCTAACCCTAACACTAACCTTAAGCCTAACCCTAAAGCTAACCCAAACCCAAACACTAACCCTAACCCTATACCTAAACCTAACCCTAATACAAACCCTAACAATAAACCTAAACGTAAACCTAACCCTAACCCGAACCCAAACCAGAACTGGAACCCTAACACTAACCCTAATGCTACACCTAACTCTAACCCTAACCCGAACCCGAACCCGTACAATAACCCTAAACCTAACCCGAAAAGAAAACCTAAATCTAATCCTAACCCTAACCCTAACCCTAACCCGAAACCGAACCCGAACCATAGCACTAAACCTAACCCTAACCCGAACCCGAACCCGAACCCGAACCCGAATCCTAACCCTAACCCTAACCCTAACCCTAACACTAACCCTAACCCTAACACTAAACCGAATCCGAACAGGAACCCGAACCCTAACCCTAACCCTAACCCTAACCCAAACCCTAACCCGAACCCAAAGGCTAAACCTAACGCTAACCCTAAACCTAACCCTAACCCTAACCGTAACCCTAACCCTAACCCTTACCCGAACCCTAACCCTAACCCGAACCCGAACCCGAACCCTAACCCTAACAGTAACCCTAACCCTAACACTAACCCTAAACCATAACCCTAAACCTAACCCTAAACCTAACCCTAACCCTAAACCTAACCCAAAACCTAACCCGAACCCGAATCCTAATCCTTACCCTAACCCTAACCCTAACCCTAACCCTAACCCTAACACGAACTATAACCGTAATCCTAACCCTAATCCTAACCCTACCCTAACCCTAAACCTAACCCTACACCTAACCCTAACCCGAAACCAATCCCAAACCCAAACCCCAACTCTAACCCTAATGCTACACCTAATCCTATACCTAACCTGTACCCGAACCCTAACCCTTACCCTAACACTAACACTAACCCTAACCCGAAACCTAAACCTAACCAAGACCTACCATAAACCTAACCCGAACCCGAACCCTAACCCTAACCCTAACCCTATCCTGTACCCGAAACCTATCCCTAACAGTAACCCGAACCCAAACCCGAAGACGAACCATAACCTTAACCCTAACCCAAACCCGAACCCTAAACATAACCCTAACCCTAACACTAACCTTAAGCCTAACCCTAAACCTAACCCGAACCCAAACCCTAACCCTAACCCTAAACGTAAACCTAACCCTAACCCAACCCTAACAATAACCCTAACCCTAACCCTAACCCGAAACCGAACCCGAACCCGACCCCTAACCCTAACCCTAACCCTAACCCTAACCCTAATTCGAAACCTAATACTAACCCTAACCCGAAACTGAACCCTATCTCGAAACCTATCCCTAACACTTACCCTAACCCTAACCCTAAACCGAACCCTAAACCCTAACCAAAACCCTAAACAGAACCCGAACCCGAACCCTAACCCTTACCCTAACCCTATCCAGAACCCGAAATCTATCCCTAACCCTAACCTGAACCCAAACCCGAAGCCGAAACCTAACCTTAACCCTAACCCTAAACTGAACCCTAAACATAACCCTAACCCTACCACTAACCTTAAGCCTAACCCTGAACCTAACCCGAAACCAAACCCTAAGCCTAACCCTAAACCTAAACCTAACCCTAACCAACCCTAACAATAACCCTAACCCAAACCCTAACCCTATCCCGAACCCGAAACCTATCCCTAACCGTAACCCGAACCTGAACCCGAAGCCGAAATCTAACCTGAACCCGAACGCGTACAATAACCCTAACCCTAACCCGAAAAGAAAACCTAACTCTAATCCTAACCCTAACCCTAACCCTAACCCGAACCCAAACCCGAACCCTAGCACTAACCCTAACCCTAAACCGAACCCGAACCCGAACCCGAATCCTAACCCTAACCCGAACCCTAACGCTAACCCTAACACTAATCCTAACCCGAACCCTAACCCTAACACTAATCCTAACCCGAACCCTAACCCTAACCCTAATCCTAATCCTAACCCGAACCCTAACCCTAACCCTAATCCTAAACCTAACCCTAACCCTAACCCTAACACTAACCCTAACCCTAACCTTAACACTAACCCTAACCCAAACCCGAACCCTAAACCTAACCCTAACCTTAACACTAACCCTAACCCTTCTCCTTACCCTAACCCTAACCCTAACCGGAACCCTAACCCGAACCCAAACCCGAACCCGAACCCGAAACCTAACCCTAACAGTAACCCTAACCCGCACCCTAAACCTAACCCGAACCCTAAAATTAACCCGAACCCGAACCCGAACCTAATCCCAAAACCTAACCCTAATTCTAACCCGAACCCTAACCCTTACCGGAACCCTAACCCTAACACTAACCCTAACCCATAACCCTAAACCTATCCCTAAACCTAACCCTAACCCTAAACCTAACCCGAACCCTAACCCTAACCAGAATCCTAACCCTTATTCTAACCCTAACCCTAACCCTAACCCTAACCCTACCCGAACCTGAAACTGAACTCGAAACCTATCACTAACACTTACCCTAACCCTAACCAGAACCCTACCCCTAACTCTAAACCTAACACGAACCCTAACTCGAACCCTAACCCTAACCCTAACATTAATCCGAACCTAACACTAACCATAACTCTAACCACTAACCCTAACCCTAACCTTAACACTAATCTGATCCCTAACCCTAACCCTAACCCGAAAACGAACCCTAACCCTAACCCTAACCCTAACCCCAACCCTAACCCTAACCCTAACCCTAACCCTAACCCGAACTATAACCGTAACCTAACCCTAATCCTAACCCTACCCTAAACCTAACCCTAACCCTACACCTAACCCTAACCCGAACCATAACACTAACCCTAACCCTACACCTAACCATAACCTTAAGACGTACCCGAACACTAACCCTAACCCTAACCCTAATCCTAAACCTAACCAAAACCTACCATAAACCTAACCCGAACCCGAACCTGAACCCTAACCCTAACCCTAACCCTACCCCTATCCCGAACCTGAAACCTATCCCTAACCGTAACCCGAACCCAAACCCGAAGCCGAACCCTAACCTTAACCCTAACCCTAACCCGAACTCTAAACATAACCCTAACCCTAACACTAACCTCAAGGCTAACCATAACCTAACCCGAAACCAAACCCTAATCCTAACCCTAAACCTAAACCTAACCCTAACCTAACCCTGACAATACCCTAACCCTAACCCTAACATGAACCCGAACCCGAACCCGAACCCGAAGTCGAATCCTAACCCTAACCCAAACCCTAACCCGAACCCTAACACTAACGCTAACCCTAACACTAATCCTAACTCGAACCCTAACCCTAACACTAATCCTAACCGAACCCTAACCCTAAACCTAACCCTAATCCTAAACCTAATCCTAACCCTAACCCGAACCTGAAACCGAACTCGAAACGTATCCCTAACACTTACCCTAACCCTAACCCTAACCCGAACCCTAACCTAACCCTAACCTTAACACTAACCCTAACCCTTCCCCGAACCCTAACCCTAACCCTAACCCGAATCCTAACCCGAACCCGAACACGAACACGAACACGAACCCGAAACCTAACCCTAACAGTAACCCTTACTCCCACCCTAAACCTAACCCGAACCCTAAACTTAACCCTAACCCGAACCCAAACCTAATCCCAAACGCTAACCCTAATTCTAACCTGAACCCTAACCCTTACCCGAACCCTAACCCTAACACTAACCCTAAACCCTAATCCTAAACCTAACCCTAAACCTAACCCTAACCTTAACCCTAAAACTAACCCGAACCCTAACCCGAACCCGAATCCTAACCCTTACCCTAACCCTAACCATAACCCTAAACCTAACCCTACCACTAACCTGAACCTAAACCCGAACTCGAAACCTATCCCTAAAACTTACCGTAACCCTAACCCTAACCCTAACCAGAACCCAACCCCTAACTCTAAACCTAACCCGAGCCCTAACTCGAACCCTAAACCTAACCCTAATCCTAAACCTAATCCTAACCCTAACCCAAACCTGAACCCGAACTCGAAACGTATCCCTAACACTAACCATAACTATAACCCCTAACCCTAACCCTAACCCTAACCCTAATCGGAATCCTAAACCTAACCCTAACCCGAAAACGAACCCTAACCCCAATCCTAACCCTAACCCTAAACCTAACCCGAACTATAACTGTTCCCTAACCCTAATCCTAACCCTACCCTAAACCTAAACCTAATCCTACACCTAACCCTAACCCGAAACCGAACCCGAACCATAACACTAACCCTAACCCTACACCTAACCATAACCTTAATCCGTACCCGAACCCTAACCCTAACCCTAACCCTATCCCGAAATCTAAACCTAACCAAACCTACCATAAACCTAACCCGAACCCAAAACCGAACCTTAACCCTAACCCTATCCCGAACCCAAAAACTATCCCTAACCGTAACCCAAACCCAAACCAGAAGCCGAACCCTAACCTTAACCCTAACCCTAACCCGAACCCAAAACATAACCCTAAACCTAACACTAAACTTAAGCCTAACCCTAAACCTAACCCGAACCCAAACCCTAACCCTAACCCTAAACCTAAACCTAACCCTAACCCAACACTGACAATAACCCGAACACGAACCCTAACACTAACCCTAACGCTACACCTAACCCTAACCCTAACCTGAACCCGAACTCGCACAATAACCCTAACCCTAACCCGAAAAGAAAACAAAACTCTAATCCTAACCCTAACCCTAACCCTAATCCGAACCTGAACCCGAACCCTAGCACTAATCCTAACCCTAACCCTAACGCTAACCTAACACTAATCCTAACCAGAACCCTAACCCTAACACTAATCCTAACCCAAACCCTAACCCTAACACTAATCCTAACCCAAACCCTAACCCTAACCCTAATCCTAACACTCACCCTAACCCTAAACCGAATCCGAAACCGAAACAGAACCCTAACCCTAATCCTAACCCTAACCTGAACCCGAACCCGAACGCTAAACCTAACGCTAACCCTAAACCTAACCCTAATCCTAACCATAACCCTAACCCTAACCCTAACCCTAACCCGAATCCTAACCCTAACCCTATACCTAACCCTAACCCTAACCTGAACCCTAAACCTAACACTAACCCTAACCTTAACCCTAACCCTAACGCTAACCCCAAACCGAACCCTAAACGTAACCCTAACCCTAACCTTAACCCTAAACTTAACCCTAACCGTAAACCTAACCCTAACCCAAACACTAACCCTAACCCGAAACTAACCCTAACACGAACCCGAAACCTAAACCTAACCCGTACCATTACTCTAAACCTAACCCTAACACTATCCCTAATCCTAAACCAAACAATAACACTAACACTAACCCTAACCCTATCCCTAAACCCAACCCTAACATGAACCCGAACACTAAACCTAATTCTAACGCAAATCCTAACCCTAACCATAACCCTAACCCTAACCCTAACCCTAACCCTAACCCGAAATCTAACCCTAACTCTAACCATAAAAAAGAAACTGAAACCTAACCCTAAAACTAACCATAACCCTAACCCTAACCCGAAACCGAACCCAAAACCTAACCCGAAACCGAACCCGAAACCGAACCCTAACCCTAATCCCAACCCGAACCCGAACCCAAACCCTAAGCCTAACCCGAACACTAACCCTAACTCTAAAACTAACCCTAACCCTAAACCTAACCCGAAACCTAACCCGAACCCTATCCCGAACCCTAACCCTAACACTAACCCTACCCCTAACCCTAACCCTTACCCTAACCCGAACCCTACACCTAACCCTAACCCTAACCTGAACCCAAACCCTAACCCTAACCATGACCCTAACCCAATCCCGAAACCTAACACTAACCCAAAACCTAATCCTAACCCTACCCCTAACCCTAACCCTTACCCTAACCCGAACCCTACACCTAACCCTAACCCTAAACCTAACCCGAACATTAACCCTAAACCTAACCGAACCCTAACCCGAACCTGATCCCGAACCCTAACCCTAACCTAACCCTAACCCTAAAACCCTAACCCGAACCGGAACCCTAATTCTAAACCTAACCCTAAGCCTAACACTAACACCTAAACCTAACCATAACCCGAACCCGAACCCAATGCCTAACCAGAATCCTAACCCTAACCCGAGCCCAAACCATTATCCTAACCCTAACCCTAAACCTAACCCTTAACCTAACCCTAAACGTAACCCTAACCAGATGCCTAACCCTAACCCTATCCCTAACATTAACCCTAACCCTAAACCTAAACCTAACCCTAACCCTAAACCTAAACGTAAACCAAATTCTAACCCGAATCCTAACCCTAACACGAACCCTAACCCCTAACTCTAACACTAACCCGAATCCGAACCCTAACCCTAACACTAACCCGAACCCTAACCCGAACCCTAAACCGAAGCCTAACCCTAAACCTAACCCTAAACCTAAAGCTAACGCTAACCCTAACCCTAACCCTAACGGTAATCCTAACCTTAACCCTAACCCTAACCCTAACACTAGCCAAAAACCGAAGTCTAACCCTAAACCTACCCATACCATAACAATAACCCTAACCCCTAAACTTAACCCTAAACCTAACCCTAACCCTAACCCGAACCGGAACCCGAACCCAAAACCTAAACCTAACCCGTACCCTTACTCTAAACCTAACCCTAACCCTATCCCTAACCCTAATCCGAACCCTAACACTAACACTAACCCTAACCCTAAACCTAAACCCACCCTAACATGAACCCGAACACTAACCCTAATTCTAACCCGAACCCTAACCCTAAACATAAGCCCAACCCTAACCCTAAACCGAAACTGAACCTGAACCTGAACCCTAAACCGAAACCGAACCGATCCCTAACCCTAACCCAAACACTAAACGTAAACCTAACCCTAAGCCTAACCCGAACCCTAACCATATCCCTAACCATAACCCGAACACTAAACCGAACCCTAAGCCTAAACTTAACCATAAACCTAACCCTATCCCGAACTCGAACCCTAACCCTAACCCTAACCCTAACACTACCCCTAACCCTAACCCTAACCCGAAACCTAACCCTAACCATATCCCTAACTCTAACCCTAACCCTAACCATATCCCTAACCCTAAACCGAACCCGAACCCTAACCCTAACCCGAACCCTAACCTTAAACCTAACCCTAAATCCAACCCGAATCCGAACCCTAACCCTAGCCTAACCCTAACCCGAACCCGAACCCTAACCCTAGCCTAACCCTAACCCTAACCCTAACCCTAACCCCTAACCCTAACCCTAACCCGAACCCGAAACCGAGGCCTAGCCAGAATCCTATCACTAACCCGAGTCCTAAACATTACCCTACCCTAACCCTAAACCTAACCCTTAACCTAACCATATACATAACACTAACCCGAACCCTAAACCGAACCCTAAACCTAACCCTAATCCTAACCCTAACCCTAACCCTAACCGTAACCCGAAATCTAAACCTAACCCTAACCCTAAACCGAAACCAAACCTAACCCTAACACTAACCCTAACCCTAACCCTAACCCGACCGAACCAGAAACCTATCCCAAAACCGAACCGGAACCCGAACCCTACCCCTAACCCTAAACCTAACCCTAACCCGAACCCGATCCCTAACCCTAACCCTAAGCTAACCCTAAACCTAACCCTAACCCGAACCCAAACCCTAAACCTAACCCTAACCGTAACCCTAAACCTAACCGTAACCCGAACTCTAACCCGAACCCTAACCCTTACCCTAACCCTTAACCTAACCCTAACCCTAATGCGAACCCTAAACCTAACCCTATCCCTAACTCTAACCCTAACCCTAACCATAACCCTAACACTAACACCTTAACCTAACCCTAACCCGAACCCGAACCCAAGGCCTAACCAGAATCCTAACCCTAACCCGATTCCTAACCATTACCCTAACCCTAAACCTAAACCTAACACTAAACCTAACCCTAAACGTAACCCTAACCAGAACCCTAAACCTAACCCTAACCCTAACTCTAACCCTAATCCGAACCGTAACCCTAACCCTATCCCTAGCCCGAATCCGAACTCTAATCATAACCCTAACCCTTACCCTAACACTAACACTAACCCTAACCCTACGCCCTGACTCTGAACGTAACCGTTACTCTAACTCTAACCCAAACCCTAAACCTAATCCTAATCCGATCCCTAACCCTAACCCTAACCCTAACCCTAACCCTAACTCTATCCAAAACCCGAGGCCTAACCAGAACCCTAAACCTAACCCGACCCCTAACGCTTACCCTAAACCGAACCCTAACCCTAACCCGAAACCTAAACCTAAACCTATACCGGACACTTACTCTAAACCTAACCCTAACCCTATCCCTAACCCTAACCCGAACCCTAACACTAACACTAACACTAACCCTAACCCTAAACCCAACCCCAACATGAACCCGAACACTAACCCTAATTCTAACCCGAACCCTAACCCTAACCATGACCCTAACCCTAACCCTAAACCGAACACAAACCTGAACCAGAACCCTAAACCGAAACCGAACCTGAACCCTAACCATACCCAAACACTAACCCTAAACCTAACCCAAACCCTAACCCGAACCCGAACCCTAAACCGAACCCTAAGCCTAATCCTAACCCTAAACCCAACCCTAACCCGAACCCGAACGCTAACCCGAACCCTAACCCTAACTCTACCCCGAACCCTAACCGTAACCTGAAATCTAACCCTAACACAAACCCTAACCCTAACCCTAACCCGAAACCGAAACCGAAACCTAACCCTAAACTGAAACCAAACCCGAACCCTAACCCTAACCCTTACCTGAACCCGAACCCGACCCTGAACACAAACCCTAACCCGAACCCTAAACCTAACCCTAACCTTAACCCGACCCTAACCCTAACCCGAACCCTAACACTATCCCTAAACCGAACCCTAATCAAACCCTAACGCTAACCCTAAACCTAAACCTTACCCGAAACCTAACCCTAACACTAACCCTAATCAAAACCCTAACCCTAACCCTGACCCGACTCCGATCCCTTACCCGAACCCTAACCCTAACTCGAACCCGAACCTGAATCCTAACCCTAACCCTAACCCGAAACCTAACCCTAACCCTAATCCTAACCCTAACCCAAATCCTAACCCGAATCCTAACCCTAAACCGAACTCTAACACTACCCCTAACCCTAACCTGAATCCGAACCCTAACCCTAACTCTAAACCGAACTCGAACCCGAACCCTACCCTAGGCTAACCCTATCCCTAACCCTAACCCAAACCCTAACTCGAATCCGAACCCTAACCCTGAACCTAAACATAACCTGAAACGTAACCCTAACCCTAACCCTAACCCTAAACCGAACCTGAACCTGATCCTGAACCCTAACCCGAACACGAACCCTATCCCTAACCCGAACTTGAATTCTAACCCTAAAACTAACCCTAACACTAACCAGAACCCTAACCCTAACCCGAACCCGAACCCGAACCCGAACCCTATACCTAACCCTAAACCGAACACGAACCCTAACACTGACCATAACCTGAACCCTAACCCTAACCCTAGCCCTAACCCTAACCCTAACCCTAAATCTTACCCTAACCCGAACTCTAACCCTAACCCTAATCCGAACCCTAATCCTAACCCTAACCCTAACACTAACCCTAACCCTAAACCGAACCCGAACCTGAACCCGAACCCTAACCTGAAACCTATACCTAACCCTAACCCGAATCCTAACCCGAAACCGAACCCTAAACCTACCCCAAACTCTAAACCTAACCCCAACCCTAACCATACCATGAATCCTAACCCTAACCCTAAACCTACCCCTAACCCGAACCCTTACCCTAACCCTACCACTAAACCTAACCCTAATCCTAATGCGAATCCTAACCCTAACCCTAACCCAAACCCTAAACTGAACCCGAACCCTAACCCTAACCCTAACACTACTCCTAGCCCTAACCCTTACCCGAACCCGTCCCGAACCCTAATACTAACCCTAACCCTAACCAAAACCCTAACCCGAACCCGAACTCTAACCCTAACCCGAAACCTAAACCTAACCCTTACCCTAACCCAAACCCTAACCCGAACCCGAACACTAACCCTAACCCTAACCCGAACCCGAACCCGAAATCTAACCCAAACCCTAACCCGAACCCTAACCCTAACCTAACCCTAACCGTAAACCTAAATTGAACCCAAAACCTAACCCTTACACTAAACCAAACCCTAATCCTAACCCTTATCCGAAACCGAACCAAACCCTAACCCTAACCCTTACCCTAACCCGACCTGAACCCTAAACGTAAAACTAACCATAACCTGAACCCTAAACCTAACAGCAACCCTAACACGAACCGAAAACCTAAACCTAACCCTAAACCGAACCCTAACCCTAACCCTAACCCTAACACTAACCCAAACCCTAAGCCTAACTCTAACCGTAAACCTACCCCTAACCCGAACCCGAACCCTAAACCTAAACCTAACCCGAACCCTAACCCTAACCCTAACCCTAACCCTAATACTAACCCTAAACCTAACCCGAAATCGAACCCTAACCCTAACCCTAACCCTTACTGGAACCCGACCCGAAAACTAAACCTAACCCTAACCATAACCCGATCCATAAACCGAACCCTAAACCTACCACTAACCCTCACCATTCCCTGAATCCGACCCAAACCCTAACCCTAACCCTAACACTAATCCAAACCCTAACCCTAACCCTAATCCTAAACCTAACCCTAACCCTAACCCTATCACTAACCTTAATCAGAACCAAAACTCGAACACTAACCGTAACCCTTACCCGAAAACTAAGCCTAACCTTAACCCTAAGACTAAGCCTAACAGGAACCCGAAACCTAACCCTACCCCTAACCCGAACCCTAACCCTAACCCAAACCCTAACCCTAACCCTAACCCTAACCCTAATCTTAACCCTAACCCTAACCCGAACCCTAAACCTAACCCTAACCCAAACCAGAACCCTAACCATAAACCTAACACGAACCCGACCCCTAACCCTAACACTAACCCTAACAAGAACCCTAACCCTAACCCTAAAAAAAACCCTAACCCGAAACGTAACCCTAACCCAAACCATAACCCTAAACCTAACCCTAAACAGAACACGAACCTCAACCCGAAACCGAACCTGAACCCTAACAAGAACCCTAACCATAAACCAAAACCCTACCTCAAACATGAACCCGAATTCCAACCATAATCCTACCCCTAACCCTAACACGAACCCGAACCCTAAACCTAACCCTAATCCGAACCCGAACCCTAAACCTACCCCTAAACCTAACCCTAACCCTAATCCTAATCCGAACCCTAACCCTAACACTAACCCTAACCCAAACCCTAACCCTAACACTAACCCTAACCCGAACCCTAACCCTAACACTAACGCTAACCCTAACAATAACACTTACCCGAACCCGACCCGAACACTAATCATAAAAATAACCATAACCCGAAAGTTAACCCGAACCCTAAACCTAACCCTAACCCTAACCAGAACCCTAAACTGAACCCTAACTCTAACCATAACCCGAAACCTAAACTGAACCCGAACCTGAACCTGAACCATAACCTGAACCCTAACCCTAACCCTTACCCAAAACCTATCCCAAACCCAAACACTTACCCTAACCCTAAACCTAAGCCTAAACCGAACCCTAAACCTAAAGTTAACCCTAAACCTAACCCTAACCCTTACCCTAAACCTAACATGAACCCAAACCCTACACGAAACCGAACCCGAACCCTAACCCTAACCATTAGCCGAAACCTAACTCTACCGAACCCGAACCCTAACCCTAACTCTAACCCGAACCCTAACCTTATCCCTAACCCTAAACCTAACCTTAAACCGAATCGAACCCTAACCCGAAACTGAACCCTTCCCCTAAACAGAACCCTAACCCTAACCCTAACCCAAACCCTAACCCTAACCCAAACCCTAACCCTAACCCTAACCCGAAACCGAACCCTAACCCTAATCCTAAACCTAAACCTAAACCTAACCCTAACCCGAACCCTAACCATAATACTAACCCTAACCCTAAACCTAATCCAAACCAAAACCCGAACCTAAACCTAACCCATACTCTCTCCCTAACCCTAACCCTAACCATAACTTTCCCCGAACCATAAACCTATTTCGAAATCGAACCCTAACCATAAACCTAACCCAAACCCTAATCTTAAACCTAACCCTACCCTAACACTAACCCGAACCGCAACCTGAACAGGAACCCTAACCTGAACCCTAACCCTAACTCTAAACCTAACCCGAACCCGAACCCGAACCCGAACCCTAACCCTGACCCTAGCCATAACCTGAACCCTAACCCTAACCTAACCCTAACCCTAACCCTAACCCTAACCCTAACCCAAACCCTAACCCTAACCCTAACTGTAACCCAAACCCGAACCCTAACCCTAACCCTAACGTTAACCCGAACCGTAAACGTAAACCTCACCCTAACACTTACCCTAGCCATAACCCTAACCGAACCCGAACCCTAATCCTAACTCTAAATTGAACAATAACTGTAACCCTAACCCTAACACTAAACCGAACCCGAAACTGAACCCGAACCCGAACCCAAACCCGAACCCAAACCCTAACCCTAACCCAAACCCTAACCCTATCACTAACCCTAACCCTAACCCTACCCCTAACCCTAACCCGAAACCTAACCCTAACACTAACCGTAACCCTAACCCTAATCCGAACCCTAACCCTAACCCTAACCCTAACCCGAACACTATCCCTAACCTTAAACCTAAGCCAAACCCTAACCCTAACACAAACTTGAACCCTAAATATAACCCTATCCCAAACCCTAACACTAACCGTTACCGTAACCCTAACCCTAAAACGAACACGAAGCTGAATCCGAACCCTAACCTGAACCCTAAACCTAACCCTAACCCGAACACTAAGCCGAACCCGAAACTGAACCCGAACCTTACCCTAACCCAAACCCTAACCCGAATCCGAACCCTAACATAACCATGACCCTAAACCCAATCCGAACCCTAAACCGAACCCTAACCTTAACAATAACCCTAACTCGAACCCGAACACTAAACCTAACCCTCACCCGAACCAGAACCTGAACCCTAATTGTAACCCGAATCCTTACCCTAACTCTAAAACTAACCCTAACCCTAAACCTAAGCCTAAACCGAACCCTAAACCTAAAGTTAACACTAAACCTAACCCTAACCCTTACCCTAAACCTAACATGAACCCAAACCCTACACGAAACCGAACCCGAACCCTAACCCTAACCATTAGCCGAAACCTAACTCTACCGAACCCGAACCCTAACCCTAACTCTAACCCGAACCCTAACCTTATCCCTAACCCTAAACCTAACCTTAAACCGAATCGAACCCTAACCCGAAACTGAACCCTTCCCCTAAACAGAACCCTAACCCTAACCCTAACCCAAACCCTAACCCTAACCCAAACCCTAACCCTAACCCTAACCCGAAACCGAACCCTAACCCTAATCCTAAACCTAAACCTAAACCTAACCCTAACCCGAACCCTAACCATAATACTAACCCTAACCCTAAACCTAATCCAAACCAAAACCCGAACCTAACCCTAACCCATACTCTCTCCCTAACCCTAACCCTAACCATAACTTTCCCCGAACCATAAACCTATTTCGAAATCGAACCCTAACCATAAACCTAACCCAAACCCTAATCTTAAACCTAACCCTACCCTAACACTAACCCGAACCGGAACCTGAACAGGAACCCTAACCTGAACCCTAACCCTAACTCTAAACCTAACCCGAACCCGAACCCGAACCCGAACCCTAACCCTGACCCTAGCCATAACCTGAACCCTAACCCTAACCTAACCCTAACCCTAACCCTAACCCTAACCCTAACCCAAACCCTAACCCTAACCCTAACTGTAACCCAAACCCGAACCCTAACCCTAACCCTAACGTTAACCCGAACCGTAAACGTAAACCTCACCCTAACACTTACCCTAGCCATAACCCTAACCGAACCCGAACCCTAATCCTAACTCTAAATTGAACAATAACTGTAACCCTAACCCTAACACTAAACCGAACCCGAAACTGAACCCGAACCCAAACCCAAACCCGAACCCAAACCCTAACCCTAACCCAAACCCTAACCCTATCACTAACCCTAACCCTAACCCTACCCCTAACCCTAACCCGAAACCTAACCCTAACACTAACCGTAACCCTAACCCTAATCCGAACCCTAACCCTAACCCTAACCCTAACCCGAACACTATCCCTAACCTTAAACCTAAGCCAAACCCTAACCCTAACACAAACTTGAACCCTAAATATAACCCTATCCCAAACCCTAACACTAACCGTTACCGTAACCCTAACCCTAAAACGAACACGAAGCTGAATCCGAACCCTAACCTGAACCCTAAACCTAACCCTAACCCGAACACTAAGCCGAACCCGAAACTGAACCCGAACCTTACCCTAACCCAAACCCTAACCCGAATCCGAACCCTAACATAACCATGACCCTAAACCCAATCCGAACCCTAAACCGAACCCTAACCTTAACAATAACCCTAACTCGAACCCGAACACTAAACCTAACCCTCACCCGAACCAGAACCTGAACCCTAATTGTAACCCGAATCCTTACCCTAACTCTAAAACTAACCCTAACCCTAAACCAAACCCTAACCATAACCCTAACCCTCACCCTAACCCTAACCCTAAACCGAACCCAAACACGAACCCTAACCCTAACATAAACCCTAACCCTATCACTAACCCTAACCCTAACCCTAAACCTAACCGAACCCTACCCCTAAACCAAACCCGAACCCCATCCCTAAACATAACCCTAAACCTAACCCTAACCCTAATCCTAACACTAACCCTAACCCTAACACTAACCCTAACCCTAACCCTAACCCTAACACTAACCCGAACCCTAACCCGAACCCGAACCCTATCCCTAACCCCAACCCTAACCCTAACCCGAACCCTAACCCTAACCTGAACTCAAACCCTAACCATAACACTAATCCAAACCCTAACACTAATCCTAACCCTAAAACGAACACGAACCTGAACCCAAACCCTAACATGAACCCTAACCCTAACCCTAAACCTAACCCTAACCCGAATCCTAACCCTAACCCGGACCCGAACCCGAATCCTAACCCTAAACCAAACCCTAACCCGAACCCAAAGCCTAACCCTAACCATAACCCTAAACCTAACCCGAACCCCAAACCGAAACCTAACACTAACCCTAATTCTAACCCGAACCCGAACCCGAATCCTAACCCTAACGCTAACCCGAACCTGAACCCTAATTCTACCCAAAATCCTAACCCTAAATCTAAAACTAACCCTAACCCTAACCCTAACCCGAACCCTAACCCGAACCCTATCCCGAACCCTAACCCTAACCCTAAACCTAAACCTAAACCGAACCAGAACCCAAACCCTAACCCTATCGTAACCCTAACCCTAATCCTAACACTAACCCTAATCCGAACCCGACCCCGTACCTGAACCCGAACCCTAATCCAAACTCTAACACAAACCCTAACCCTAACCCTAATACTAAATCTACACCTAACGCTAACCCTAACCCAAACCCTAACCCAAAACAGAACCCTAACACTAACCCTAACCCGAACCCTAACCCTAAACCTAACTCTAACACTTAACCAAAACCTAACTCTAACTCTAACCCTAATCCTAACCCTAACCCTAACCCTAACCCACTCCGATCCCTAACCCTAACAATAACCCGAACCCGAACCAGAACCCTAACCCTAACCCTAACCTGAAACCGAACCCTAACCCTAACCGTAACCCTAAACCTAAACCTAACACGAACCTGAACCTGAATCCTAACAATAACCCTAACCCGAAAACTAACCCTAACCCTCACCCTAAACCTAAACCTAACCCGAAACCGAACCCTAACTCTAACCCTAACCCTAACCCTAACCCCATACTTAACCTGAAACCGAACCCTAACCCTAACCCTAACCTTAACCCACCCAGAACCCTAACCCGAAATCTAACCCTAACCCTAAACCTAACCCGAACCCTAACCCTTACCCTAACCCTAAACCTAACTCTAACACTAATGCGAACTCTAACCCTAACCCTCACCCTAACCCTAACCCTAACCCGAACCCTAACCCTAACCCTAACCCTAACCCTAACCCAACCCTAACCCTAACCCTAACCCTAACCCTAACCCTAACCCGAAATCTAACCCTAACCCTAACCCTAACCCTAACCCTAACCTAACTCTAACCCAAATGCGAACTCTAACCCTCACCCTAACCCTAACCCTAACCCTAACCCTAACCCTAACCCTAACCCGAACCCTAACCTGAACCCTAAACGTAACCCTAACCCGAACCCGAACCCTAACTCTAACCCTAACCCTAACCCTAACCCTAACCCTAACCCTAACACTAACCCCTAACCCTAACCCTAACCCGAACCCGAACCCAAGTCCTAACCAGAATCCGAACCCTAATCCGAGCCCTAACCATTACCCTAACCCTAACCCTAAACCTAACCCTTAACCTAACCCTAAACGTAACCCTAACCAGAACCCTGACCCTAACCCTATCCCTAACCCTAACCCTAACCCTAACAGTAACCCTAACCCTAAACCTAACACTAAACCAAACCCTAACCCGAATCCAAACCCTAACCCGAACCCTAACCGTAACCCTAACCATAACCCGAATCCAAAACCTTACCCTAATCCTAACCCGAACCCTAACCCTAACCGTAAACCTAACGCGAAACCTAACCCTAACCCTAACCCTGACCCGAACCCTAACCCTAACCCTAACCCTAACCCTAACCCGAACCCTAACCCAAAACAGAATCCTAACACTAACCCTAACCCGAACCCTAACCCTAAACGTAACTCTAACACTTAACCAAAACCTAACCCTAACTCTAACTCTAATCCTAACCCTAACCCTAACCCTAACCCACTCCGATCCCTAACCCTAACACTAACCCGAACCCGAATCAGAACCCTAACCCTAACCCTAACCTGAAACCGAACCCTAACCCTAAACCTAATCCTAAACCTAAACCTAACCCGAACCCGAACCTGAATCCTAACCCTAACCGTAACCCGAAAACTAACCCTAACCCTCACCCTAACCCTAAACCTAACCCGAACCCGAACCCTAACTCTAACCATAACCCTAACCCTAACTCTCACTCTAAACATATCTCTAACCTGAAACCGAACCCTAGCCCTAACCCTAACCTTAACCCACCCCGAACCTGAACCCGAAATCTAAATATAACCCTAAACCTAACCCGAAACCTAACCCTAACCCGAACCCGAACCCTAACTCTAACCCTAACCCTAACCCTAACCCCTAACCCTAACCCTAACTCGAACCCGAACCCAAGTCCTAACCAGAAACCTAACCCTAACCAGATCCCTAGCCATTACCCTAACCCTAACCCTAAACCTAACCCTAAACCTAACCCTAAACGTAACCCGAACCAGAATCCTAAACCTAACCCTAACCCTAACTCTAACCCTAATCCGAACCCTAACCCTAACCCTAACCCTAACCCTAACCCTAATCCTAAACCTAACCCTAACCCTAACCCTAACCCTAACCTTAAACCGAACCCTAATATGAACCCGATCCCTAACCCTAACCCTAACCCTAACCCGAACCCTAATGCTAACCCTAACCCGAACCCTAACCCTAACCCTAACCCTATCCCTAAACCTAACCCTAACCCCAACCCTAACCATAAGCCGAACCCTAACCCGAATCCGAACCCTAACCCTAACCCAAAATCAAACCCTAACCCTAACCCTAACCCTAACCCTAACCCTTACCCTAATCCTAACCCGAACCAGAACCCGAACCCGAACCCGAACCATTACCCTAACCCTATCCCTAACACTAAATCTAAACCTAACCCTAACCCGAACCTGAATCCTAACCCTAAACCTAACCCGAAACCTAACAATAACCCTAACCCTGTTGCAGTAATTCACTTGCAGGTCAGCATGGGAAAACAAAGAAGAAGAAGAAGCAGAGCAAGCAAAGCAGTAGCAGAAAAAAAAGTCCTTTATTGTGTATAAGCAATCTTTTTATAGTATTGTGAACAAAGAAGGCAGCCTTCCAACATCAATAAATCAGGTCTTTCAGCTAATTAAACATAGCGCACAGAAGTTTTACTTTCTAATCAGAAGTGACCTGCTTCTCATGGCTAATCTACTTTTGACCTGGAGTATGTTGAGCTCTGCTCTTTGTTTAGAACAGATAAAAATTTTTCTTAGCGCCCTCCTAGCCCATTTGGTAGAACATCCCGTTTGTAGGCAAGTTCTCCCAAGGTCAGCAAATACCTCGCTTTCAAGCATGGCTGTTGTTACCTATCTAAACCTTGAAGAAGCCTCTCTTTTGCGAGCAGACTCTCCCAGGGACAGCAAACATCTCGTTTTCAAGTATGTCCGCTGTTACTTTATCTAAACCTTGAAGGAGCCCCTCGTTTGCGAGCAAGCCCTCCCAAGGACAGCAGACACCTCGTTTGCAAGCATGTCCGCTGTTGCCTTTCAATATCTTGACAGAATATCCTGTTTGCAGGCAAACTCCATCAAGGACAGTAATAGTAACGCAGTCACATCTGATTCTCTACATACCCTAAACAATAACCCGAACCCTAACCCTAACCCTAACCCTAAACAGAACCCTAACTCCTATAGCATAAGAATTAATATCAAGAATCAATAAATAGGATGGATTCAAGCCAAAACTCTTTTTCTCAGCAAAAGAAACAATATGTAAGGTGAATAGAGAGCCTACAGTTTGGGAACAAAGACATTCTTTGTTTTGTTTTAGTTTTTGTTTGTTTGTTTTTTGTGGTGGTGCTGAGGATTGAACACAGGGCCCTGTGCATGTGAGGCAAGCACTCTACCAAGTGAGCTATATCCCCAGCCCAGCGTTGTTTGAATTGTGAATCCAAAGATACAGTGGTATTGAGGGCATACAAGGAGTCCTGGTGGAGGGTGACAGAGACACTTGCTCCCAGTCCGGCTCTGCCCTCACGGACACTGAGCAGGTCCTTCTTGTCTCCTACAAAAACTGAAGTGGAGCCACTAAAATCCAGAATTTCTGAATTGGTAGGGAACTAAAAGCCATCTTAGGCTAATGAGCTAGAGAGTCATTTCTTAAGAGGGTTTTAAAAGGGTATCAAACAAATTTATTCTTAGTAAACTGAATACATATGAGCAGGTAAAAATCCAACAATACAGCAAACACAGCAGAATGGCTGCTTAGGGACAGGCAGATGGACAGGAGAGCTGACCCAAAAGGAAGATGAGGAAAAGCCACAAGGGCCCAGTGAAAGATCCATCTGGATCTCTGACTTCGCATAATGAAATCTTATTTAAAGAGTAGACTTGATTTAGGTGACACTGTTGGCCAGAACAAACAGCAATAAAGTAGAAATGATTACAACATGTCAATCACATTTATCCCTTTGAGCACACAATGTGCACACAGCGTGCTGTGCACGTGATTTTATCCAGGTCCCAGATCCTCCAGACTGGCTTTCAGTGGTGATAAGCTGAAAGGCAGGAGTCTAAGCATTTCTTGAATGTCTACAACACAAAGTGGGGCCACCTGCAAACACTGCTCACAATCAGTGGGAAATTGTGCTGGCACTTTTCTGCTCCTGTGCCCCATTTAGGGTGGAATTTTCCCCTCCCCCAAACCTGCATGTTTAAGTATTAGCCCCTCTCAGAATGCGGCTTATTGATTCCATCTGGAAATAGGCTCTTGCTGGTGCAATTCATTAAGACAAAGTCAAAGTGCAATAGGGCAGTCCTGATCCAATATGCCAGTAACCTCATTAGAAAAGGGAGTTTGTGCATGCATGGAGAGCACATTGCACTGAGGTCATGCTTGGGTGATTCTTCCACTGCCCAGGAGCTCCAAAGATGGCCAGCATACCATTGGAGACAGGAGGGAATTTGTCATGATCCTCAGAGGAGCAGGTCCCACCAACAACCTGATCTCTGAACTCCAAGAACTTGAGACAATGCATTTCTGTTGCTCAAACCATCTGGTTTGTGTAATGTTTTTACAGCATCCCTATGAAATGAATATAAGCCTCCAATTTTCATTAATGAATGAAGAATAACAACTTGCACTGGCAGTAAGCTCATTGATCAGAGAGTTGCCTCTGCTTATGAACCAAGTGTGCACATGGAGGGCTTGGCCTCCTCACCTGGAAGCTACACAGCTACAGGATATTGCTCAGCCTGCAGAGCCTGGCACTTGGACATAGCCCTACCAGGGGCATCCAAGATGAGCTCATCTTGAGATCCTTAACTTCATTGTCTCTACAAAGACCAATTTCCAAATTAAGCCACTTTCAAATGCTTCTGGTACAACACACACACACACACACATACACACACACACACGAACACACACATGAGGCCATACCCAATCTACTACATTATCCAGGACCCAAGGTCATCTTTCATTCTCTTCTACCAGTGGGAAATAAAAGGTTATTCCTGTTCCCTGAGTGGCCATAGGGGTGACTGGAAGATGAGCTAATGGAGTGGCAGAGGGCACCTTGGCTATCTGTGCCCTCAAGCAGCCTACATGTGTCTTGTTCCATCTTATGCCCAGCTGCCAGTGGACCACTTGCAGCTTACAAGAGAATGCCAGCAGGTCCATCCCTCTTGTGAACCAGAATGTTACAAAGCTGCAGCCCATCATGGACATGGCTACTAGGCTGATGCCTGAAGTTGGGGGTGACCTCTCTACCACAGCCCAGTAGACTGCCTGAGCAGCTTCTAAAATGATGTCTTTTCTTTGTGCCAACAGCTTGTCTATGTGCCTAAACCCTAAGGGCCTACGCTGTTGGAGGTGACATGAGCCACACATACAGCATGTTTTCCTACCATAGACATCTCCAGCCCAGAGTCTGTCAAATTGGGATGGGTGGACTGCTTGCTGGAATAGCCTGGACTTGCTGCAGATCTGTGTCCTACTTAGGGGTGCCCATGAAGCTGGACTTCCACATACTTGGTGTATGAGCATCTTTCTCAAGAATGCCATGCTCAACCTCCAGGAAGTGGGAGGTTGCTGGGTAGAACCTTGCTTGAGGTAGGACACCATCTATTTGACTTCTGCAGGGAGCAGGCTGGAGAGTCACATGTGGACAAAAGGCAACCTCTGTCATCTTTGCCATCCCTCCAGGAGCACAGCATGGTGTCGTTAAACTGTCCTGGCAAGGCATGGTGGTCAGAGAGAGGAGCAAGGCTCACTCTTGAGTAAGGGAAAGTTCTGACTTTGAACTGGAGAAGATCCAGGACTAGGTAACCATGGAGGGCACATGTTCTTTAAGTTGCCTGTTAAACTGATATTGAGATTTGCAGCTCAGTATCTTTGTGGACTCTGACTTAGTGAGGGTGACTGCTGCTGTTGCTTGGTCACTGTGTGGCCAGATATTGAAGCTTGTTGTTATAAATCAAGAGCCCCCCCTTTTTTAGTTGTACACAGTATCTTTATTTGTTTATTTATTTTTATGTGGTGTTGAGGATCGAACCCAGGGCCTCGCACATGCCAGGCAAGCGCTCTACCTCTGAGCCACAACCCCAGCCTTTCAAGAGCCCTTCTTGTAAGGGTTCTGACTGTGGGGAAGCATAATCATATGATTGTCACAATAGGTACAAAGAAAGCATTTGGCAAAATACAGCAACATGAATATCATTCTCAAAACACTAGAAAAACAACATTGTAAAAGCTATCTATGGTAAGCCCAAGGCCAACATCATTCTAAATGGAGAAAAATTGAAAGCATTTCCTCCAAAAAGTGGAACAATCCAGAGATACCTTCGTTCATCCCTTCTATTCAACATAGCCCTTAAAACTCTAGCTAGAGTAATCAGACAGACAAAAGAAATTAAAGAAGTATTCATAGGAAAAGGAGAACACAAACTATCACTACTTGCCAATGACATAATTCTATATTTAGAAGATCCAAAAATTCCACCAGATAAACTTTTATGCCTAATAAATGAATTCAGAAAAATAGCAGGATATAAAAATCAATACCCATAAATCAAGTGCATTTCCATACTAAGTTATGAACACACTGCAAGAGAAATTAGTAAAAACACTCCACTCACAATAGCCTCAATAAATAAACAAATAAATAAATAAAGTACATGGGAATCGACCTAACAAAAGAGGTGAAGGACCTCTATAAAGAAAACTACAGAATACTAAAGAAAGAAATTGAAGAAAACCTCAGAAGTTGAAAAGATCTCCCATGATTTTGGATAGGCAAAATTAATATAGTCCAAATGGCCAAACTACCAAAACTGTTATACAGATTCAATGCAATTCATATTAAAATCCCAATGGCATTCTTCATAGGACTAGAAAAAGCAATCATAAAATTCATTTGGAAACATAAGAGACCCAGAATAGCCAAAGCAATCCTTAGCAAGAAGAGTGAAGCAGAAGGCATCACAATATCAGACCTTAAACTATACTACAGAGCAACAGTCACAAAAATGGCATGGTATTGGTACAAAAATAGACATGTAGACCAATGGTACAAAATAGAAGACACAGAGACAAAAACCACATAAATATGGTTATTTCATACTAGACAAAAACATACATTGGAGAAAAGATAGACTCTTCAATAAATGGTGCTGGGAAAACTGAAAATCCATACATAGCTAAATGAAATTAAGCCTCTATCTTTCACCCTGCACAAAAATCAACTCAAAGCGGATCAAAGACTTACACACTAGAATAGATACCTTGCACCTAATAGAAGAAAAAGTAGGCCCAAATTTTCATGATGGTGGCATAGGATCTGACTTCCTTAAGAAGACTCCCAAAGTGCAAGCAGTAAAATCAAGAATCAATAAATGGCATGGATTCAAACTAAAACACTTCTTCTCAGTAAAGGAAACAATCAAAATGTAATGAGAGAGCCTACAGAATTGGAGAAAGTCTTTACCACATGTACCTCAGATAGAGCACTAATCTCCAGGACATATATAAAGAACTCAAAAAACTTAACACCCTAAAAACAAATAATCCAATCAATAAATTGCCTAAGGAACTGAAAAGACACTTCACAGAAGAAGAAATATAATCCATTAACAAACAAATGAAAAAGAAATGTAAATCAAAACTACTATAAGATTTCATCTAAATCAGATGGCAATTATCAAGAATACAAGCAATAATAAGTGTTGGCAGAGATGTGGGGGAAAGGACACACTCATACATTGCTGGTGGAACTGCAAATTGGGACAACCACTATGGAAAGCAGTATGGAGATTCCTCAGAAAACTCAGAATTGAAACACCATTTGACCCAGCTATCCCATTCCTCATTTTATACCTTAAGGACTTAAAATCAGCATACCACAGTGATGCAGCCACATCAGTGTTTATTGCAGCTCAATTCACAATAGCTAAACAATGAAACCAACTTAGATGCCCTTCAACCAATGAATGGATAAAGAGAATTGATACATATACACAATGGAAAATTATTCAGCCATAAAGAAGAATGAAATTATGGCATTTGCAGATAAATGGTGGAACTAGAGAATATCATGCTAAGGGAAAGGAGCCAATTCCTCCAAACAAAAGCTGAACATTATCTCTGATAAGCATATACTGATTCATAGTGGGTGGGGATGTAGGGAAGAATGAAGAAACTTTGGTTTGTGTAGAGGACTGTGAAGGAAGGTTATGACTTCAGGGATGGAAAGGACAGTAAAATGAGTCATATATAATTACCCTATGTACATCTATGATTATACAACTGGAGTGACTCTGCACCATGTACAACCAGAAGAAAGAGAAAGTGTGCTCCATTTGTGTACAATATGTCAATATGTCACATATAACTAATTTGAACAAATAAAATAAATAAATAGATGAGGTAGAACCACAAGGCAGGTTAGTACACACCTGAAATCCCAATTACTCTATAGGCTGAGGGAGAAGAGCTCAAGTTTGAGGCCAACCTCATCAATGTAGCAAGATCTTTTCTTAAAATAAAAAAAAAAATTAAAGAGAACTGAGGATGTAGCTCTGTGGAAAATATCCCTGGGTAAAATCCCCAGTTTAAAAAAAAAGAAAGAAAAATAGGTGGGGTCGTTAAGAGGTGATCAAAGCAATCAAAGCTTCATCCTTGTGTAGGGTTGATCCATATGAGAGCTTTGTCATTGTGCAGGGTTGATCTATTTAGAGCTTTGTCCTTGTGCATGCTTGATCCATTCATATGCTGAACAGATTAATGAGTTTATTGGTTAACTTGAGAAGGGTTGAGCAGATTAATGGACTTATGGGCTATCTTGAGAGTGAGGATGCTATAGAAACCAGCTATCTGGAGAATCCCAGTCCCTTCCCTCACTACATGATGTATGGAGCCACCTCAGTATTCTGTCAGCAAAAAGGCCATCACTAGATTCAGCCCTTTAATTTTGGACCAGAACCTTGAGCCAAATAAACTTCTTTTCTTTATAATTAAAAAAAAAACAACATTTCATCTGAAACATGAATAAAATATAAAGGCTATGAGAGCTCCTAACTTCTTTTTTTGTGGAAAAAATGGCAAAATCATATTCCACATTTTCAGCCTTTAAACAAACCAGGCTCTGCTTTACTTTCCAAAAATACATTTAAATTCCCGTCCCAGTATAAAGAGTAACACAAAATTTTATGTATATCTTATTGATAACAGGTTACCCTTATCCAGTTATAAAACATTAAATATCATAAATAAATATCAATCAAATTTGTTATTTTTATATAAACCTGAAACAGACAATTGCTACACACAGTTTTAGTTTAGAGAACATCATCTTGGTAAAGGGCTCTACCAAGTCTTACATTTTAAAAGGCTTGTATTCTGTAAGAACATGAATATATCCAAAATATGAAAAAGCTAGTAATGGTTAGTGTCACAATTAACTGTTTAACTTTAAAGTAAAATTTAGAATCCATAGTGTATAAAAATTATAATCACGGGTTTGCATGTTATCAGGACTAGCAAAAGTGAAAGGATAGCTTTCAATCTCTTAAAAATTTAGGAAACACTGTTAATAATCAGAAACAAACATAGTTAAAACAGATATAAGCCAGGTTTTTAAATGGCAGTGTGGCCCTTTTATGTCAGATACAATGTAGGAAAGAAAACACTTATTTGTTACTACATTGCCCAGAGTCCTCAGGAGTGGCTAGTGAGAATGTGGCCAGCAGCTCTCAGGAGGCTCTGGGGCAAGAGCTGCAAAGGTTATGATGGCCTGTGCTACTCAGAATCCTTCAGGACCTGCAGTTCCTACAGCCCTCTGCATTGAGGGTAGCATGGACCAAATGACAGACTGCATGACCAGAGCCCTAAGGGACCTGCAGCTTGCAGAGAACTCTACAGTGAGGTCTATGTGGGCAGAATGACAAACTGTGCTTCTCATATCCCTTGGGTGCCTGCTGTTCCCAGGAGCTTCTGGGTTGAGGGCTGCAAAGGTAGAACACCAGGCTCAATGCAGGGTATGTCTTCACTGCATATAACTCACAAAAGTTTCTTTGATGAGACCTTTAGTACCTACACTCTCCAGGGTACCAGAGAAAGCATGGGTCTGCAGTTCTTATGGTCCTCCCAGTAGTGCTGTGCAGGCAAACACTAATCTACATTATCCAGAATCCTCATGAGCTGTGCCTTCCTCTGTGGTGATCAAATCATTAGCCTACATTACTTGCAATCCTCAGGGGCTATAGCTCCCAGAACCCTCTGTGGTGAATGGGCAAAATACAGGACTATGTTACCCACAAATCTTAGTTCCAGCATCTCCCAGGATCCTCTGTCATGAGAATTGTAGGAAACAGAACTTAACTATACTACCCAGAATCATTTAAGGGACATGTTGCCTGGGTGAGCATGTGGCCTGCAACTCCTAGAGGCCTCCACAGCAAAGGCTGTTCATGCTGAAGGTCAGATTACACTACCCATAATTCCTGGGGATACCCTGATTACTGTGAAGCCTAGAGTCCAAGAACCCTCCACAGTGAGGTCTGCATTACCAAGGCAAGCATGTGGCTTGCATTTATCCTGGCCCTCACAGGAGGCACACAAGCAAAACACTGACTTACATTACCCAGAATCCTCAGGAAACTGCAGCCCCAAAAATATTCTGGGGTGAGGGCTGCGGGGTAGAGAACTGAACTACACTACTCAGAATTCTTGGAGATGCCCAGGTGCCTGTGTGGCCTGACACTCGGAGGCCTCCACAGCGAGAGCTGTGCAGGCTGAAGGCAAGAATACACTACCAGAATCCCCCAGGGCCTGCAGCTCCCAGACACCTACCTCTTGAGGACTGCATGGGCAAGATTTGTATTGCACCACCCAGACTCCTCAAGGGTGTCCAGGCTGGGTTGTGGTGTGCTGATACTGGGAGCCTTGATGGTGAGGTCCACTTAGGTAGGATGGTCTGCACTGCCCAGAATGATCAATAGCCTGCAGCTCTAGACCTCTGAGGTCAGGAATGCTTGAGCAAAGTGGACTACAATACACAGAATTCCTGAGGCCTCAGAGCTCTGAAAAGCAACTATAGTGTGGGCTGCACCAACCCAGCACCAGGCTACAATGTCCATGATCCTGGGGGTTCTGAAGCCCCCAGATGCCTCTGTAGTGACGGCTGCATGGGATATGAGGGTAATTCTGCTACTTGAAGTTCCCTATAGGCTTCTGGAGTGAGGGCAACATGAGGAGGAGCTCCACATCCCCACACACGTGACCCATAGTACCCTCAAGCTGCATGTATCCCGGAGATACACACAGCTCAGTCTCCACTGCCAGTGTCCTCCAGGGCACTTGAGATAGCATGTGGCACACAGCTCTGATGATCCTGCCTGGTGAGGGCTGTGTGGGCAGAACACCAAATTAGACTGTCAAGAACCTCTGGGAATAACTGCAACTCCCAGAGGCATTCATGGTGAGAGCTGGGAAACAAGGAAAGATAATTCAATCTAGAATGCCCCAGGGCAAGGGGTGCACCTTGCAGCTCCCAGAGGCTGCTGAGGGGTCGTGTGAGCTCAGGGTGTCACAACCTTGAAAGCAGTCAACATGGGCTGGGATTTAACTGCTTTTCTTAAGACCCATGACGTTAAAATTTGGCAGTCCTTGGCTACATCACTCAGTCACTTGTCTACACTTCGCAGAGGCCTCTGTGTTGACCTGCTTTTGGCCTTCTGCCCTTGGGCACAAGAGTGAAGTGTCCAGGGTCTCCCTGCAGGTGCTCATGTCTGTTCCTCTGCCTGCCTGGCCCCTGGCTACAGCAGTGCGTGCCTTGGTTGAGTCCAGGGACCCGGGTCTCAGTCTCTTGGCCTCCCTTTTCTCTTCTCCTGAGATTCCACTTCTGGTGATGGCACAAATAAACACAGCCAGACTTAGTTAAAGAAGTGGGAATAGATCCTATTCAATAATAGCTGAGGCTACAGAAAGTCGCTGAGAGAAATAAGAAAGACTAGCCACTCTACTACCACTGCAGGTTAGCAGAAGCCTGCACTAGGCGTGGCCATCAGGGAGTGGTGTCTGTGCACATGAGCAGAGTCTGGCACTGGGCGTGGCCATCAGGGAGTGATGCCCAGTGTATGAGCAGAGTCTCGCACTGGGCGGGGTCAGCAGGGGACAGTGGCTCATGGTTCCATCTTTGTCCTCCCTTCTTCAGGGTGAGGACTAGAGCTCTTGTCTCAGGAAAAACTGCCAGCGTGCTGGGTCAACCACCAGGGAGCAGACGGGCCTCAGGGATACACGCAGCTTGAGGGTACTATGGGTCACGTGTGTGGGGATGTGGAGCTCCTCCTCAGACCTGCTTTGGCTCTGAGGAGGTCCTCCTAGCTCGAGGCCGCTGGGTCCTCCGTGTGTGTCAGGGCTGAGGAGATACTCCCAGGTCAGGACGCTGGGTCCTCCGTGTGTGTCAGATCTGAGGAGGTTCTCCCAGGTCGGGACGCTAGGTCCTCCGTGTGTGCCTCGGGTCTGAGGAGATAGATACTCCCAGTTCGGGACGCTGGGTCCTCAGTGCGCGTGGGGTCTGAGGAGATACTCCCAGCTCAGGGACGCTGGATCCTCTGTGTGCCTCATGTCGGAGGAGGTCGTCACAGCTTGGGGACCCTGGGTCCTCCGTGGTCCTCATGTCTGAGGAGGCCCTCCCAGTTCGGGGACGCTGGGTCCTCCGTGTGTTCCTCAGGTCTGAGGAGGCCCTCCCAGCTCCGGGACCCTGGGTCCTCCGAGTGCTTGGGGTCTGAGGAGATCCCCCACGTCAGGGACCCTGGAACCTCCGTGTGCCTCATGTCTGAGGAGGCCCTCCCAGCTCCTCTGGGACCCTGGGTCCTGGGTGTGCGTCGGGTCTGAGGAGATCCCCCAGCTCGGGGACCCTGGGTCCTTCGTGTGTCTCCGGTCTGAGAAGGTCCTCCCAGCTCAGGGACCCTGGGTTCTTCGTGTGCATGGGGTCTGAGGAGGTCTTCCCAGCTAGGAGATGCTGAGTCCTCTGTGTGTGCCTCGGGTCTGAGGAGTTCCTCCCAGCTTGGGGACTCAGGGTTCTCTGTGTGCCTTGGGTCTGAGGAGGCACTCCCAGCTCTGGGACCCTGGGTCCTGGGTGTGCGTCAGGTCTGAGGAGATCCCCCAGCTCAGGGACCCTGGGTCCTTTGTGTGCCTGCGGTCTGAGGAGATACTCCCAGCTCGGGGACCCTGGGTCCTGGGTGTGCCTCATGTCTGAGGAGGCCCTCCCAGTTCGGGGACCCTGGGTCCTCCGTGTGTGCCTCGGGTCTGAGGAGGCCCTCCCAGCTCCGGGACGCTGGGTCCTCCGTGTGCCTCATTGTCTGAGGAGGCCCTCCCAGCTCTGGGACCCTGGGTCCTGGGTGTGCGTCGGGTCTGAGGAGATCCCCCAGCTCGGGGACCCTGGGACCTCCATGTGCCTCATGTCTGAGGAGGACCTCCTAGCTCAGGGAACCTGGATCCTCTGTGTGCGTCGAGTCTGAGGAGATCCCCCAGCTCAGGGACCCTGGGTCCTCCGACTGCGTTAGGTCTGAGGAGGTCCTCCCAGCTCAGGGACCCTGGGTTCTTCATGTGCATGGGGTCTGAGGAGGTCTTCCCTGCTCGGAGACGCTGAGTCCTCTGTGTGTGCCTCGGGTCTGAGGAGTTCCTCCCAGCTCAGGGACCCTGGGTCCTCTGTGTGCCTTGGGTCTGAGGAGGTACTCCCAGCTCGGGGACCCTGGGTCGGTGGTGTGCCTCAGGTCTGAGGAGGTACTCCCAGCTCGGGGACCCTGGGTCGGTGGTGTGCCTGGTGTCTGAGAATCATCCCAGTTCAGGGACCCTGGGTCCTCTGTGTGCCTTGGATCTGAGGAGATAATCCCAGCTCAGGGAACCTGAGTATGCCCTTTTCACTGGGTCTCCCATCTCGGGGACCCTGGGTCCTCCATGTGCCTCCTGTCTGAAGCAATACTCCACCAGCTCGGCACCCTAGGTTCTCTGAGCACCTCTGGTCTGAGAAGGTAACTCCTAACTTGGGTACCCTGGTGGGTCACATGTATGGGACGGAGAGTTGCCTTCTTCTCAGCAGACTCAAGCATACTCCCACCTTGGGGACAATGTGGTTCATGTGTATGGGGACTTGGAGCTTCCTCTTAGAGCAGACTCAGGAATACTCCCAGCTTGGGGACACTTTGTGTTGTGTCTACAGGGACTTTAGGGTCCCTTCTCTTTAGCTTCAGTGAGACTCACAGCTTGGGGACACTGTGGATCAAGGCTATTACTCTGTTCTAAGACCAGCTGTGGGTCAAGGCTATAGGGACACCTAGAGCTCCATTCTTTTCAGACCATCCTCAGGCAGATGCCTGTCTTGGAGACACTGTGGGTCATGTGTGTAGGGTCATACAGAACTCCCTTCTCCTCAGAGCAACCTCAGAGGGATGCCTCGCTTGGGGACACTGAGTCATATCTACAGGGATGCTCTTCTCAGACTAGCCTTAGAGATATCCTGGTTTGAGGATTCTGTGGGTCATGTCTATAGGCATTCACAGAGCAGCCTCAGAGAGATTTTCCAGAAACTTCTGGATAAATAGGCGGCAGGTGAGAAAAAGGTGGGAAGTGGGAAGAGAAAGCAGATTCACTCCCTGCGCCCATTTGAGAGCTGAGGATGGAGCCTTGCTCTCCTTCATTATTTCAGCAAGGTTTACTTTGGGGAAACATCCCTTCAAGAGGCTCTGATTACTTGTCATCAAAACATGGCTACTTGGATGATTTCTGGCACAGAGGGAGGAGGAATTGTTCTAACTGCTTATTTTTACTGTATTAAAGCAGGAAAAATATTAAAAAATGGAAAAGTAGATGTATGAAACCCACAAGGTTATTTAAGTTAAATATGTTATTTCTAATAAACCAGAATTTGTGAAAAAAATAATTCATGGATTTTATGGAACTAAATTAATCAAAATTTTGATTGAGAATACATTTTGTCTTTGGTTGAGCAAGTCAGTTTATTTGGCAGTGTATTTGTAATGGTATGCTAAATACTGTGTTGACATTCTACATCTGCTGAAATATCTTGACTATATAATGCTTTGGTATTATACCACAAAGTTAATTGAGGAAATTAATTTTAATTAATTGAAGTATTTATTTTAAGTAATGATTTCATTCTTTCCTCCTAGATCATGAACATTTTAAGTAAATCCAGAATTTGTTAAAAGTCAGTTAACACTCAACCATGGACCCCTATGTTCCTGGTTTTTGTCTCAATGGGAGATCTGTAAGCATCATTTTAAACTTTTTAAGTTGATTGATCATTCATAGTTTTCTTATTTTAATCTTTTATTAAAGTGTTTTTTTACTAGGAAATTACCCATTCCCTCTAGGTTTCCAATTTTATGTAGTAGGTTTCTGCAGTTTGATTTTTAATTTCTTCTCTAACTTTGAACTTCTGCTATTTTTATCAACAATATTTTTAAATATACTTTTTAGTTTACATTGTTTTGATTGAATTATCTTGTTTGACAGTTCTCATTATTTCAAAAAGTTTTCATTATCATTTTCTTATTAAGGTCTTTGGGACAGTTTGTGTAACTTGGTGGCAGATAACTTGATTAACATGTGAGAGTCCCTGGGTTCCATTTCAGCACCAGACAATATTTCTTTGACAGGACCCAAGTGTCAGGGGAATTGTTCAAAATATTATGTATTTACACACACACACACACACACACACACACACACACACACACAGATGTTTTCCAAATTGGGTTGAAATTATTCTAAGCAAAATTTGCTAATCAATTTTATAGAAAGAAAGAGGATGGTGATATTTTAAAATTCCACCTATTGATATTGCATGATATTTCAGCTTAAAACCACTGAAATAATTACAGTGTGTAAGAGAAAAGTCAATAGATTCTTTTAAAAAAAAGATACATTTACCAAAAATAGACTTTTTTAAACAGACATTTTCTACTTTTTCAAATTTAGAAAGCATATTTGAATATCTTATTAAACTCTTACATTCATCAAGTTTCTCTTACTCCTTGCAAGCAAGGGAATTGACCTTCTAAATAAGCATGCTTTATATATTGTCAGAAGTTCTTTTTGGAGAACTCTATTAAGTGTTTCTCATATATTCAAAACATCACTTAAAAGCATACCAGTGACCTTTTGATTTCATCAATCTTAATTTCTTTTGAAATAATGTGTGTATACATTAGTACTTACTAAATATTACTTTGTGTAGGAAATAACGTGATTTCATTTTATATAAATACTGGTGCTCTATATTATATATTAATGATTTCAAAATATGAGTTGACTATAACTCATATTTTGAAATCATTTAAAACATACATGCACTTTTTACCATATTTTAATGAAGTAATATAAGTGGAGACTAGACATGTTAATATCATGAGCTGAAAAATAATTAAATATAGTTGAATTATTTTGGGGTATTCAACATAATGGTTTCCACCTTTTTCTATAAATGCCCCAGTTGTCTCATATTATATGCTTGGTTTGGAGTATTCTTTTAAATTTATTTATGGTGATGAGAATTAAGCTGATAACCTTGACTATGTTAGGCAAGCAATGAATTTCAGCCCTTTTAAAATATTATGTTGAGACAGGATTTTGCTAAGTTCCTGAGGTATTGAGGCTGGCTTCACACTTTGTGATCCTCCTGCTTCAGTCTACAAAATAGCTGTGATTACAGTTCAAAGTGCTTAGTATGGCCTAGAGAACTTTATGTCATTATCATGTTTCTAATTTCTTTTTTTCACTCCAATACACATTTATTCAACTAAAACAAAACATCTTTAAACATATTTTAACAATGTACAAATACATTTACAACATAATCTGCTGATTAAAAGACTCCAACAAAGTTTGAAGTATCTCAACAGAATTTAAAACTGCCGACAATAATTTGTAGATTGGTTTAGTTTACAGTTAAATATATTGCCTTGTTTAAAAAAATTATTAATACAAATGTATGATTTACAATATCCCCATTATAGCAAGAAAATATAGATTCATAAAATGTCTTTAGGTATTTATTATGCCAAGTATTTAAATGATTATTTTTACTATAACATAAGAATAATATTCATTTAGTACTAAAAGATTTTATTAGTCCAGAGACCACTGAAGAGTTTCCAGGAAGTTGCAAAATAAAATATGACTATCCTTTCTATGAAATAAATAGAACAGCAGCAATCCATGGGTATCCCTTAAACATAAACTATAAAGATTCCATTTATTATTTAGACCTTAAGTATAAAAATAAAAGAAAATTTTAGAAACTAGTTTCACTTGTGCATGTCTAAGGTAAACAATTTCAACATGAAGTATATATTTAATATTAACAATTTTTTTAACTCATACAGAAACCAAGTGTTTACTCTTAATCATGAAATCAACTTATTTCTGAAAAAACCTATAGAAATAATATGTAAACACACATACCTTTGAGATAGATTAAGAACATCCTATATTCTATGGATCAAAATGCAAATATCTCTGTAACATATGTAAACTAACACATTAATTTGGGATATACGGATACCTTACTATATGCATACATATGTACACCATAAAATAAATTCTGAAAATGTTCTTAATGACATCATACTTCCCAGCCTCAAATACTAGAAAAAGAAAATTAAAACTTTGTTTAAAAAAAGAAAACAGTTTTTATAGTAACTTTGCAAGTGAAAACAAAACAAACAAAAATCAATGCTCCCTTTTACACTGGACTGAGCTCTAAACAATTCATAATCAAGAATCTCTTCAGCCATTCCCCAATATCACAGAAAACATAATTTTCTCTCTATTCAAGAAGTCTGTTCATTTCTGGTGTTTTGTCTTAAAAACTGCATTCCAAGATACCAGGTAGCCATGCTGGTTAAATTCTTCTGGCTGCCCACTTGCACCTAATGTAACCATACAGGTTGGCACCCTGTAGCACCACACCCATGGTAACCATGCCAACCATTTTACTCTGAGGGAGAAGAGAGCACTAAAGGCAAATATCACCCACAGCACTGGACAGGCAATTAGTCCTAAGCAAAAGATTCTTGATTCAGATTCTGAAACAGTTTTATTCTCCTGAGGAGGTGCCTTCCTGGACTCAAACACCCAATGACTCTTTCCATCCTCATCAATATGATTCCACCACCCAAGGCCTACCATCAGTCTCTACCTGTGACATTCTTCACTGCCCAAAAGTCACGTGACAACAACAAGATAATTGTCACCATACAAGCAATAAAGCTGCTGCTGAGCAATTCACAGAGAAGATAGACTATAATGGCACAGACTCAGAAGAACAAATGGAAAAATGATGCCACTGGATGTCGGATTTTAGATTTTCTTTGCCTATTAGTTGTCTCTTCTTCTGCATCAAACAATGAAACATCTTCAGTGTCATCATTGCTGTCCTGAGTGTAAGGCTCTGCCAGTGTCTCCTATTCCTACATGATTGCAGGGTACCCCTACAGGGCAGGTCACAAGGGAGCTGAAGAGGTGCCCGGAGGCTGCACCCCTTTCACTTCCTCGAGTGCATGAAGTGCAAGATGGGCCGAGGAAAAAGACCACCAGCACCCCACCCACCACACAGAGTATTTCTGCAGCCCAACATCAGATCCGCCCAGCGCTTGGCGTTGGTTGAGGATGGGCTTCTCCTCTACACACCCCCAAGCTTCCTGAACTCGGGGATTCCTGGGTCACTCCTCCTATGAGGGCCTCGGAGCACCCAGATCACCTCCACAACAACTACCCTTGGTCCTCCATCCTTCCCACCCACTCAGCTCTTCCTCAAGATGGACAGCCAGAGGGGACACAACACAACCACGCCTGTGCACCCAGCTCACTCCACAAACCCTGCAGGAGGGACCCTTCCACCCGCCAAGCCTAGGACAGCCGCTCTCCGTGCCCACAGCCCCTCACCTCATGTTTCTAATTTCTTAATAATTTTCTAATCTATATTATAGCCATTTTCTCCTTCTAAATGGTCATCAAAGTTTTTTTTTATTGTTCTGAGAGGATATTTAATGTGAATATACTTTATGTTGTGACACCTCTGGTCACAATAGGCTATTTCTATTATAAGAGTATTTTGATTCTGATATTTTGATAGTATAATGTGAATGTACTTTATGATATGACATGTCTGGTAACAATAGGCTATTTCTATTTTAAGAGTATTTTGATTCTTAACTGTTTTTCAGACTTAACATTTTCCTAAGAGTGGTGATTGTTCACTTTCTATTTGATTACACAAATAAGGCATTGATTTACAAAAAAAAAAATTGTGGTGCTAGGGATCAAACCCAGGGCCTCCTGAATTCTGGATAAGGTATGCCACCACTGAGCTACATCCCAGCCCCATAGATTCTTTGTTTATATTAGCTTTATGACTAGCTACATCAATGAGAAACTTACATAGAAATTCAACTACATTTGAAAACATTCAAGAGTTTGGGCAGCCAATATTTTTTATGATTTCTAAAATATAATTTTCCCATAAAACACGAGAATAACTAAGATCACTCATAAACCATGCTTCCATTGAAGTTTCTCTAGTTTTACCACTTCTGAAGAACATCATGGAGGAAACTGACTTTGATATTCTTTTCAATTTTTCTTTTTTTAGAAAGCATCATAAGTTATTGTCACAAATTCTGTTTACATTTTTCTTTTAAATATTTTTCCTAGTGGCAAATATTTGATGCTATTACTGTTGAAGGGTATACATAGAAACAAATGAAAGATAAGAATTCCTTGGGATCAATGATTCATTCACAATGAATCAATCTGCTCTTGTAACATATTTTTTATCATGACTCTTTTGAAAAAGTTCAACCATGACTTGAGATAGTGTCTCTAAAATGTAGATTTTTTCTCTAAAGTTTTGAAATTTTTAGAGAGAAAATCCATAACCTAGCAATAGCAAAATAAATAATGATAAGTTTAAACATATTATTACTTTAACATAAAATATATAAAATAAGTATTTATCTTACATTATGTTAGTTTGACACATTTTTGTTATAAATGCTCTTAACAAAATGCAGAACTAGTTAAGAATGTCAATTATTAGTAATTGACATTCTGAGTAATTAAATGAGCAGGTATTTGAAAAATATAGCCATATCTTAAGATTTTATTTTAGAGAAGTTTTATGTTTACACAGAAATTGCAAAAAAATGCAGAGATCTACCCAGTTTTTTTCTCTTATGACTTACGTGAACTATCTCAGATGTGTTAACTTCATACATGATTTTTCATGATAAACAGATACTGATATGCTCTTATTAACTAATGTCTGTGTTTCCTTTGGATTCTCAGTACAGCCTCTTTCAGTTCCAGGACCCCATCTAAGATCCCGCAAGACAGTCATCCTGTCTCCATAGGCTTTTCTTCGTGGCGACAGTTTCTCTGACCTTAATTTCTCTGATGCCCTTGATGGTTGAGGAGGACCTGACAGTTGAGGAGTACCTGTCAGGTACTTTTTAGATTTTCAGTTGATGTTTTTCTCATATGTAGACAGGTTATGGAATGGGGAAAGCAGATTACAGATGAAGTGCTGTTCTTCATTTCATATCCTCAAGGTGCTCACCTGACTGATGTAGTGTTTACCAGATTTCTCACTGTGAAGTTATGTAAGTTATGTTTCCCTCTCTCTCTCTCTCTCTCTCTCTCTCTCTCTCTCTCTATATATATATATATATATATATATATATATATATATATATATATATTGTTTTGGAGTAAGTCACTATGCAGAGCCCCCTCTTAAGGAGTGGGAAGTTAGGCCTAACTCCTTGAGGGCCAAATGTCCACCTCAATTACTTGAAATTCCAGATAAGAGGTTTTTATTTAGCCTCTTTTTTTATCTGTTTAGTCATTTATTTGTAAATAAATGAGCATCTGGATATTTACTCCAAGATTTTGTTTGTTATCCAACTCTATAGTACTTTGCTGCTTACTTCATTCCTGCTTGAAGCATTTGGGAATAGCTTTGACCATTCGTTTCCTGTTTTGTTTTAACAGGAAAGAATAGTATAATACCCTCAATTAGGGCTTTTACACTTATAAAACATTTCACTGAGGCTTTAAATACAATATAATATCCTTATGAAGACTCTAACATATATAGTATGCACTGAAATAATATGAGTTTGTTATCAATAAATATCATTAATGATACCACTGGTTGACATCACATACACATGGAAACCCCTACAAAATAACATGTCAAACCATCAAACTCATAAGATATCCTCACAGAGAACTAGGAAAAATATAATATCTTCATTGAGGCATTTGACACGTATATGAAATCCTTGTGGAAGCCTATGTCATATAAAAAATATTCTCAATAAGATCTCTAAAACTCACATAAAAACTAAGCTCTTTGACACCTATAATATTTTCAATGAGTCCTCTATACACATATAATCAATGAGGGCTCTGACATATAATGTCCTCACAGAGGTTTCTAACATGCTCAATATCATTACTGAGGCCTGTGTCAGTCATAAAATATCCATGAGAGCCTGTGACAAATAAGAAAAACCACATTGAGGCCTCTGAAACACAATAATATTTTTATTCAGAGCTCTCACTAAACACATGAAACTATTTAAAAAGACACTGTCTTCACTGAGGGCTCTGACATATAATATATTACTTACTGACTCTTTTGACAACTATAATATTCTCAGAGAAGACTCTAAAACATATGATATCATAAGTCCTTTGAAACAAGTCCCATTGTCACTAAGGATTCAAATGCATTTAGTATTCTCACTGAGGCATGTGACCCTAATGGTATCCTCACTGAGGCTGTTGACAATAATGAAGTACTGGTACTGAGACATCTGACTCAGGAATAGCCTTGCTGAGGTGGCTGGTGCATTTAAAATACTCCCTGAACCATCTGAGAGGCATAATATACTCCCCGAGGCCTCTAACTTCCTGAGGTCTTTGAAATATTTAATATCTACATTGACACCTACAGTATCTATAAGAGTCATACTGAGGTCTCTAATACTAACAATAAAGTATTAGAGACATCTGAGATGTATAATTGGATAACAGAGGTCTCTTGCACTTGGAATGTCTTCTTGATGCCTCTGGTACTGCCATCATGTACTCACAGAGGTCCCTTTCTATAGGAGAAAACTGAGGCCTCTGACAAGTATAGTAAGTTTACTGCCGACTCTACAAAATGTGATGTCAAAAGTGAAGCCTGTAACAAACACATTATATTGTCACTGAAGAATCTTCCACATATCCTCATTGAGGCCACTGCCATGAACAGGATATGTGTACTGTGACCTTGATCCCATTCAAGGGTATGGGTTGGTGAAGCCTCAGATACTCTGGTAATACACTGGCACTGGACTCTGACACTTAATATCTATATGAAGCCTCTATAATAGCCTCAGAAAGGTTTCTAACACTCAAATCACATCCTCAGTGAGTCTTCCTCTAAAGCCAACATGAATCCTCCCTGAGGCCTCTGACATTCACACCCTATCTCATTTGAGCCCCAAAACACTAATGATATTCTTACTAAGGACTCTGAAATGGATATAATCCTCATACAGGACAGTGAAATCAATATAATATGCACCCTGAGGCTTCTGTCATTCAGAAATATCCTAATCAAGGCTTCTGACACTCAAGGAATATCACACTGAGTGCTCTGGGGCACCAGAAGTCCACACAGATTTAGACCCTCTGAGAGTCAACCAAAAGTACTGAGGCCTCTGTAGGTAACATGAGGTACAATGAGTCCTCAGAGACATATATGTCTCATTGAGGTCTCTGACACATATAAAATCCCCACTGAGGATTCCATCCTATGTACAGTATGGAATGAGTCATTTGAGCCTGTATTTTCCTCACTGACCTCTGAGAGAGATTCTATTCTCAATGAGGCTTCTTACACATATTAGATCATCACGAGGGCCTGTGGTGTTCATTTCATAATCTCACTGAGGCCTTTCACACTGATATTCTCTCTACCCTGAAAACTTCATCACATACAATGTCCTCACTGGGTACCCTGGCACTGCCATCATTATTCTCAAGGAGGCCTCTGGACACATAGAATTTCCTCACGAGAACTCTGAGCCCTAAAATATATTCACTGAGGACAAAATCCTCAGAAAGTCCTCTAATATTCCGAAGTTTTCTTCACCTCACAGTCATATAAAATAGTAAGTGAGGATTCTGACACTTATACTATCTACCCTGAGGCCTCTGACACAAATATTTAACAATCTTAATTGAGGCATGTGGTAATAACAAAATAAACTCAGTGAAGTCTGACACATATCACATCCTCAATGGGGCCTCTGACCTTGACAGAATATCTTCAGTATGTCCCCTAACAAATGTGTTATTCTCACTCAGGCTTTTGATCCTCAAAGAACTTCCACATATAATATGCTAACAGAGTCCTCTTCTTATTACAGCACATATATGTCATGACTCAGGCCTATGGCACTTAAGAAACATTCTTATGGAGGTCTCTGACACTCATGTAATATCCTTAGTGAGTCCTTCTCTGACACATCAGATACTCACTGAGGTCTCTGGCATTTCTTGATTATCTCACTGAGTCCATAAACACTCCTATTCTATTTATTGAGGATTCTTAAGTGTACAATATCTTCACTCTGATCTCTATCACTCATATCCTCTCCTCCCTTGTTCCTCTGACAGTTACACAACTTATTTATAGAGACGTGTGAGACTCAAAAAATATCCTCAATCCTCTTGGCCATCAGTGTATATATCAGCAAGAACTCAGGCACACCTAAGAGCCTCACTGACAAAGACCCCTATTGTCTAAAATATTTTAAAAAAATCACTGAAGACTCTGAATGTACCTTCCTATCAACACAGATCCTTATGACAGTTTAAGTATCCACTTGAAGTCTCTAACACAGACAATAACTCCACAGAGGACTCTTACCCAAGCTGTACAAATGCTGAGGCATTCCACACTGTAATATCCTATTGAGGGATGTGACAGTTGTATAATCTCTTCATTGAGGACTCTAACACATGCAATGTTCTTACTGAGTAGCCTGGCACTTCCATAATATTTTCTGTGAGGCCTCAGACACATAGGATTTCCTTCATGAGACATTTAAGCCATAGATTATACACACCAAGGTGTCAAACATATGCAATGCCTTCAACAAGGTCTATTCCAATCAAATATTTTCCTTACTAAGGATGTTTACATCATATATTAGTGTGACTGGGGGTTCTCTAACATATATTATCCACACTCAGTCCTCAGATGCATATTATCAACTTACTGAGGCCCTGAACACAGAACATGTCCTAACTGTGTCCTGTGGCAATCATGGAGTAAGCTCAATGAAAACTCTGACCCACTCTCACTGAGGCCTCTGATTGGACATAATGTTTTCACAGAGTCCTGGATCACATGTATGATTTTTCACTGAGGCTTCTGACTATCAGTTCATAGCCTTGCTCTGGACTCTGACAGTAAATATCCACATGAAGATTCTAAGGCATATGATAGGATTACAGAGGCCTCCTACTCTTATCATAGGTACACTGGACTCTGACCCCTGCAATATCCACATTTGGTCTATGCTATTTATATAGAATTCTCCTGGGTGTCTCTTACCCTGATAGGATATCCTCCATGCCTCCCCTGACATTCATATCCCATACTCACTAAGACATCTCACATTCATATGCAATCACACTGAAGGTACGTTCACCCCTAATCAACTTCCTGAGGACTCTGAAACTTAAAATGTCCCCACTCAAAGCTCCAAGAATTATATGATATCTTTCCTGAGGTCTTTGAAATCCATATAATAAACTCCTAGAGGATTCTGATGTATAGAAAGTCCTTTCTTGTCCTCTGACACTAACCTAGTATATTCACTGAGTCCTGTGATAATAACATTGTAGTCTCACTGAGGCTTCTGAAATATTTGAAATCTTCATTCAGGGTTCTCACACCTACCCACACTAAGGCCTCTAACACCTGGTATCTGCCCTGGGCCCTCTGACAAACAATATTTTCCCTTAGCCCTTCAACAAGCAAACTATCCTCAGCTAGGCCTCAGACACATTTTAAATGTCCTCCCTCAGGGCACATTCAATGCCTCCTCCCTCAGGCTTTTGATGCTCATGTAATATCAACACTGAGGCCTGTAGCCCATATACTTGCTGAGGCCTCTGACACACAAAATATTATCTCTGAAGATTCAGATGCATGTGATATTCTCAGACCTCTGACATATCCTCCATTGTCACTAAGACTTCTGACTCAATGACGTCTGTGACCCTAATAGTGTCCTCACTGAGGCCTCTGACAGCAATGAAGTATCAATGCTGAATCCACTGACTCAGTTAATAGCCTCACTGAAGAGTCAGGAGCATTTAATATCCTACCTTAAACCTCTGGCAGATATAATATACTCCTTTAGGCCTCTAACTCCCTGAGGACTTGACACATACAGTATCTACATTGCAACCTACAGGACCTATAAGAGGCTTACTGAGGCCCCTAGTATTAATGATGTAGTATTGGAGACATCTGACACATGTAATTGACTAACAGAGGTCTCTTCCACTTAGAATCTTTTTGACAGCCATCATATACTTATGGAGGCGTCTTTCCATAAGTGAAACCTGAGGCCTCTGACAGGTATAGTAAATTTACTGCAGCCTCTATGAAGTATAATATCCAATGTGAGGTCTGTGACAAACACATCACATTCTCACTGAAGCCTTGGACACATATCACATCATCACAGAGGCCTCTGACATCAATAATATATCTAAACTGTGACCTTGGTCATGTTCACATTGTTACTGAGGCCTCAGGCAGTCTGGTAACACCCTGGCTCTAGACTCTGACAATTAATATCTATGAGAAGCCTTGTCCACCTACAATATTCTCACAGAGGCCTATGTCAAATACAGTGTTATCACTGAAGTTTCTGACACATAAGATATAAAGGCTTGGACACTTTCATAATAGCCTAAAGCAGGTATCTGATACTCATATCATATCCTCAATGTATCCTCTTCTGAAACTCCCATGATTCCTCCATGAGGCCTCTCACATTCACATCATATAGCACTGAGTCCACTCACACTGGTAACATACTGCCTGAGGACTCTGCAGTGGATATCATTCTCATGCAGGACAATGAAATGAATATAATATCCACCCTTAGGCTTCTAAAGCTCAGATAATGACCTCCATGAGACCTCTAACACTGAAGTACTATCTTACCAAGTGCTCTGGGATACCTGTTGTCTGCACAGATTAATGCTCTGATAGATATTCAAAATATAACTGAGACCTCCAAAGGTTACATAGTATGTATAATGAGTCCTCTGACACATGCATGTGTCTCATTGAGGTCTCTGACACATATGAAATCCCCACAGAGGGCTCCAACCTTTGTAGATGAGAGATTGAGTCATTTGAGCCCATATTTTCCTCACTGACCAGTCTGAGAAAAATCGTCTTCTCAGTAAAGCCTCTTCCATGTAATATGTAGTCATTAAGGCCACTGATACTCATTTCATAATCTCACTGAGGCCTTTCACACTGATGTTCTTTCAACCCTGAAAACTCCATCACATACAGTGTCCCTCACTGGGTACCTTGGCACTCCTACCCTTATTCTCAATGAGACATCTGACACATAGAAGTTCTTCACTGGAGGGCTAGGGTTGTGGCTCAGTGATAGAGTGCTTGCCTTACACGTGTGAGACCCTGGGTTTGATCCTTAGCATCACATAAAAATAAATAAACAAAATAAAGTTAGTGTGTCCTGTATAACTAAAAAAATTAAAAAAAAAACTTACTAGAAATTTCATCTCTAAAGTATACTTACTGAGGAAACTATTCTCAATAAACCTCTTCTAGTCAGAAAATTTTCTTCACTAAGGACCTTCATACTCACATAACAGAGTGAGTGAGGCTATGATACCTACATTCTCTACCCCTAGTCTCTAACATATATACTCAACTCTCTGAGGCCTCTTAAGAGAAAATACCCTGGTTGAGACCAATAGTAATAGCAAAATAATCTCAATGAAGACATTGATACCTATCACATCCTTATTAAGGCCTCTGACTTTGACCAAATATTTTCAGGACATCTTCTGAAAAATGTATCAATCTCAATGAGGATTCAGACACTCAGGTGATAGCCTCCCTCTGGACTCTGACACTAAATGTCCATATGAAGGCACTGTCACACATAATAAGCTAGCACAGGTCTCTTCCTATTAGAGCACATATATGTCCTCATTCAGGCCTTCAGCACTCATGGAACATTCTCATGGAGGTCCCCAACACTCAGGAAATATCCTCAATGAGTCCTCCTCTGACACTCAATATTGTGTACTTATTGAGGGCTCTGAAATTCCTTGATCATCTCACTGAGTCCATAAATTCTTTTTTTTAATATTTATTTTTTAGTTATCGGTGGACACAACATCTTTGTTTGTATGTGGTGCTGAGAATCGAACCCGGGCCGCACACATGCCAGGCGAGCGCGCCACCGCCCGAGCCACATCCCCAGCCCGAGTCCATAAATTCTTCTGTCACATGTATAATAAACTCACTCAGGGCTCTGACACTCATGTCCTCTCCTCCCAGTTGCCTCTGACTCTTACATCACATATTCACAAAGGCTTGCTGTATGTAGATAATATTCTCCCTCTACCCTGTCTGTCCCTCAGTTAATATCTCAATGAGAGCTCAGGCACAACTAAGAGCCTCACTGGCAGAGATCCTGATTCTCTAGTCATATTTAAAAATCATGGAGGGCTCAGACAGTATCTTTCTGTCAACACAGACTCCTCTGACATTTTAAGTGTCTCCTTGAGGTCTATGACACAGACACTCTCCATGCAGGACTCTCACCCAAGCAGTACAAATGCTCAGGCCTTTGACACAATTATATCCCCAGTGAGGGGTGTGACACTGATGTAGCCTCTTCCCTGAGGACTCTAACACTCATAAAGTTCTCACTGAGTAGCCTGGCACTCCTGTCACATCCTATGTGAGACTTCTTATACAGGATTTCCTCCCTGAGATCTTTGAGGCATAGATTAAACATCCTAGGATCTCAAACACATTCAATGCCTCCAGCTAAGCCACTTGCAGTCAGATATGTTCCTCACTGAGGATGTTCATAGTCATGTAATAGTGTGATTGAGGGATCTGAAACATATTATATACATTGAGTTCTTGGACATATGTATTCAACTCACTGAGAACTCAGAGACAATACCCTAGCTGAGTCCTGTGGCAATCATTGATTAATCTCAATGAAGCCCCTGACGCATCCTCAATGAGGCCTGTAGCTGGATAATATTTTATTATTGATTTCTGGGTCACATATGTGATTCTTGCTGAAACTTGCTGAAACTCAACTAATAGCCTCACTCTGGAATTAACTTTCCACATCAAATATCGAAGACATATACTGTATTTGCAATGGCCTCTTACTCTTACCATTGGCACACTAATGACTATGACCCATGTAATATCCCTGTTCTGATGGTGACTACTCAAATAGAACCCTTCTGGTGGTCTTATCCCTGATAGGATATTCACAATAGGTCCTCCTCTGACTTTGCATCCTATACACACTTCGGCCTCTGATATTCATATTTTATTTCATTGATTATACAGACACCTGTAAGCAACTTCCTAAAGATGCTCTAAAATATCCACACTCACAGCATTTAGAATCATGATATTTTCTCAGAGACTTCTGAAACCCATATAATATACTCATAGAAGATTTCAATGCATAAAACTTCCTCATGTGGCTGCTGACACTAATAGATTTTATTCACTGAGTTCTGAGATACTCCATCATAATCCCCCTGAGGTTTATGAAATCTTCACTCAGGTTCTTATATGTTCTACCCACACTGAAGCCTCTGACTCGTGGTATCATCACAGTGGCCTCAGGAAAACATATTTTCTCTTACCCCTCTAAAAAGCAATCTAACCTCTGCTGAGACTTCTAACAACAATGAAGTACCAGTGTTGAGTCCTCTGACTCAATGAGATTTTGGGCTCATGTAATATCTTTCTGAAGACTCTGACATATATAATATACTCCCTGAGGCCTCTAAATCCCTGAGGTCCTCTGACACTTTTAAGTGTCTCCTTGAGGTCTCTGACACAGACTGTAGCTCCACTTGGGACTTTCACCCAAGCAGCAAAAATGCCAAGTCCTTCAACACAGTAATACCCTCACTGAAGTATGTGACATTAATATACCTTCTTCCCTGAGGACTCTAACACAATTAATGTTCTCACTCATAAGCCTGGCATTCCTGTTTTATCTTCTGTGAGGCCTCTGACACATAGGATTTCTTTCCTGAGACCTTTGAGCCATAGATTGAACATACTGAGATCTCAAACACAAGCAATGCCTTCAACAAGGCCTCTTCCACTCAGATATTTTTCTCATATAAGGTTGTTCATAGTCATATAACAGTGTGATTGAGGGCTATAATACATATACTACTCACACTCAGGGAATAGCTTTGCTCTGGATTCTGACACTTAATATCCTCCTGTAGACTCTAACACATTTACTATGCTTACTGAAGTCTCTAACAAACAATAAGGGCTTCAGTGAGGACTGAAACTTCTGATACACATAATATTCTCAGGGCTTTAACATTTATATAAAATTCTAATTGAGTTCTCTGATATTCATATAATGTCCTCAGTGAAGCTCCATCTATGTAAAAGATGTAATGCCTCACTGAGGCATTTTACAGAATATACTCATTGAGGTCTATAACACTCATATAACATTTTCATTGATTCCTCTGACACTCATGTAATGAGGCCTATGTCATCTATAATGTCCTCACTCAGTGCTCTGACATATAATATGCAATTTAAGGCCCTTACCTATAATGTCCTCTCTGATGCCTGTGGCACTAATATGATAACTTCACTGAGGTTTATAACAAATATCATGTTCACATGAGGCCTCTAACCCATATAATGATCTCACTGAGGCCTCTGTTTAATGCACTATCCACACTAAAACCTCAAAAGAATACAATCTTCTCACTGAGGTTTCTGAAACATATAATGTGCTCACTGAGTCCTCTAACACATATAACATCCTCTCTCAGTTCCATATCTCATGTAATATCCACATCGAGTCCTGTCACACTAATATAGTATCTTCATTGTAGCTGTTACCAGATACAGTATACTCACTGAGGCTCTGAAAAGACCTGTGGCACACATAATATTCTTTTTTTTACACATATAATATTGTTACTGATGCCTCTGACATTTTCACACTGAGTTATCTGACACATTTGATATCCATGCTGATATCTTTAAAATTGATATCATCACTTAGTCCTCTGACACATATAAGGGGACATATAATATCCTCAGTGAGTCCTCTTACAGATATAATATGTTAACTAAATAGACTAAAATATATATTGGCTTCATTGAGGCCTCTGACACTCATATAATATCACCACTGAGATTCTGACAAACATAATATGATCAGTGATGAGTCTAATACATATAATATGCTCACTGAGTTATCTGACGCTTATGTAATATTCTTTAATTTTTTATTTTTTAGTTGTAGTTGGACACAAAGGTATTGTACCTTTAATTTTGTGTATTTTTATGTGGTGCTAAGGATTGAATCCAGGGCTTCACATGTACTAGGCAATGCTCTACTGCTTAACCACAACCCCAGCCCCAAATGTAATATTCTTAATGAGGTGGATGAGACATATATATCCACACAAAACCCTTTGACATTCATGTAATAGTCTCATTTAGGCCTCTGAAATATATAATAACCTCACCAAGTTCTCTTTTTTGTTTATTTTTTACTTTTTTTTATTATTGGTTGTTCAAAACATTACAAAGCTCTTGACATATCATATTTCATACATTTGATTTTTACCCCGTATACAGACTGCAGAATCACATCAGTTACACATCCACGTCACCAAGTTCTCTTGACACTCATAATATTCTCACTGAAATCTCTGATACTCATATAATGTCAAGTTAAGACTATAACACATATATTTTTTTATTAGTTTCTCATGGCAATACAATGATCTTGACATATCATATATTATCCTCATTGAGTTCACTGGATCTTCATATAACAATCTCACTGAGGCCTCTGGCAAAAATAATACCTTAATTGAGTCCTCTGAGTGATATAATATACTCATTGAGTCATCAAACTCATAATGACCTATTGAAGACTTTGACACTCAATAACATTCTCAATAATTTGAATACACTGGCATAGACTTGTAATCACAATGAATCGGGAGCATGAATCAGGAAGATTGCAAGTTTGAATCCAGCCTCAAAAATTTGGTGAAGCAATGTCTCAAAATGAAAATATTAAAAGAGCTGAGGATGTATCTCAGTGGTAAAGTACTCCTTGGTTCAATCTCCAGAACACACACACACACACACACACACACACAAACACAAACATACACACATATACACACATATACATAAAACATTTGCATAAATATATATTTGCATACATTATATAAATATATAATTTATATAAAGGTGTATATATATATTCTCACTGCAGCTTATGACATATATATATATATAGATGTATATAATGACATACACATATAATATACTCACTCAGACCTCTGACACTCATATACTATTCTCCACCTCTGACCTATATAATATTCTCACTAAGGCCTGTAATGCAGATAATATCCTCATTGAATCCTCTGCCATTCATGACACATACAATGTCCTCACAGAGGCATCTAGTCCTAATATAATAGTTGATCATTTTTTTTGTACTAGATATTGAATCCAGGGGCACTTAACCATTAAGCTACATGCCAGCCCTTTTTATTTATTTATTTATTTTTGAGACAGGGTGTCTCTAAGTTGCTTAAGGCCTCACTTAGTTGCTGAGGCTGGCCTTGTACTTGCCATCCTCCTGCGTCAGCCTCATGAGCTTCTGGGATTACAAGCATAAATGACCTTTTGTCATTGATATTATTACAGTATACACATTGTGCTGTTTAATACTAATGTGATGTTCACATTGTTTCTCAAAGTATGCTTACAGTGTAAATAGATGGCCTCTAATAGTAATATATTTACTTACCATGGACCCTTTCTGCCTTCACAGTGATATCCAGACTGTGGTCTTTAATGCTAATCTACTATGAACACTTTGGTTTTATATCACTATAATAATCACTAAGTGATCTTCTTATACTAATATAACATCCAACATTTAGCCTCTAATATTAATGTAACACACACACACACACACACACACAGTGGTTTGTAATGAAAAATTTTCTTGCAATGGTATTTCTGAGATTTGGCTGAGCTGGATTTATAAGGGTCAACTTCCCTAATAAAGTCTGATGTCTGTTTTTCTGGCGTAGTATTGACATGGTGGTTTTTAATAAGCAGTTGACTTTCTCATAGTGCTGAACTTACAGGAACCCTGCATTGGTGGTGCAAAATGCTCTGTATCCTTTCACTCACATTCCTCACTAGTCATTGCTATGCCAGGTTTGTATCTCCATGTAAAACACTGCAATGTATTTTACTCAATGTAGGAATGGATACTCTCAGGTGACCATCACTTAACCTCCAAATCAGGACATCAGCAAGCTTCTCCATGGCAATCAATCCTCACTTTCACTACCTGCACAACTGGGGAAAAAAAGCACTCCTTTTTTACTCATACATAAAATTCTTTTCCTAAAACTCCGTTTGAGCCTGTCCCTCATTCTCATGACTTTAACAGATGGAAAGTATACACATGCACTTTTCTTTTAATACCTCCTTTCAGTTCTTTGGGGTTAAATACATAGAAATGGAGTTGTTGAGTAGTATGATAATTCTATTTTTACTTTTTGAGGAAATAGCAAACTATTCCACACACAAGCTTCACATTATTTATTGTTACAGGTATATAAAAGAATGCTGATTTCTCTTCATCCTTAGCCAAAAGTAGAGCTTATCTTGGAAGAAAATCAGTAGGAAAAGTAGAGCTCATCTTAGAAGAAAATCAGACCTTCCACAATTAGAAATTAAATTGTGTAATAGCATATTGCCCCAGTGGTTGCAGGAGCTGTTGCTGAGGACCTCTGGAGTATATGTGTAGGAGGCTAGCTTGGGGGACACAACAAGAACTCCATGGATAAAAATAGAGGATTGAAAATTCATGGAAGAAACAGAGAAGGAAAAGTAGAGCTTATTTTTTGGATTGCCTTTTTTCTTGCAATATTTTTATGAAATATTCACAAGGTTGCCCAAAATCACTTGTTATTTTTAAATACTTTTATTTTATTATTTATTATTTATTAGTAGTAGTAGTAGTAAAAGTGAGTAAATTTCAGTGCAGTTTTAACTTGCATGTCTATAATGACACTAATACAATATCCTGTTAATCATCTTTCATGTTTACTAGTAAAAAGTGTATATTCAAGTTCTTTGTCAATTTGAAGCTACTTTGTGGCTTGTTGTGCCAAGAAATACATTCTTGGTCTCTGCTTCAGTTTCCTGTCTCTTAGCTCCTCATTCTTCAATCTATGAAGCAATGTGTCTGTCTGATACCAGTGAGGTGATTAATGGTCTAGGGCTCCTGGGCAACACAGGATGACCATGTTCAGTGGGAAAAAAAAAAAAAACATCATTACAGAGTTTGAACTTGAGCCTTCCCACATATATAAGGAGAACAGAGGAACTGAAGGCTAAACTGGTAACAAATGATCAATGATTTAATGAATCATGGGTACTTAACGAAGCATAGAAAAATAGAGTTTTAGGACTCTCTGTTGTTGAAGGTGCTGGCAGGATGCTGCCTGGGGAGGGCATAACAGCTACAGGCCCTTTACCACTTACCTTTCCCTGTGTGTGTGGTCATATGCTTGCTCAAATATATTATTTAAAATATGTTTGAAAGATATGTTTTATGGTGAATTGATAGTACTAAATAGTTTTCTGGCTGCTGTGAGCCACTACATCAAATGATTCAAAGAAGAGAGTCATGGAATGTCTCATTTGTGTCCATGTTAGAAGTTGTAAGCCATCTGGGCACTTGCTGCTTCCATAAGTTCAAGTGGGAACTCTGCCATATTCAGGTAGGTAGTGTTAGAGTTTATATTAAGATTGGGGTTAGGGGTTGGGGTTAGGGGTTGGATTGGGGCTTTGCTGTTGGGAAAAGGGTTGGGGTTAGGTTAGGAAAATGGTTAGAGGTTTATGGTGAGAATTAGACTTAAGGTTTAGGGTTAGACTTAGGGGTTAGAGTTAGAGGATTAAGGTTAATGGTTGGCTTTGGTGTTAGGATTAGCAATATGGTTAGGGATAGGGTTAAGTTAGGGTTTATGGCATGGGATAGAGGTTTAAGGTTAGTGATAAGAGTTAAGGTTTGATTTTTATTGCATGAAGAAAGGCATCAGGATAGAGAAATATGGAAAGTGAATGGATGGGAGAAGGAATAAAACACCAATTGATTTGAGATACTATTAACCTGTGAAAACATTTTACAGTAAAATGTTTCAAAATGGTTGGTGCCCCATTATTAACCAAAGTACATGCATGAAGACACAAATTGGTGTGGATAAACTTTGTATACAACCAGACACATGAAAAATTGTGCACTATATGTGTAATAAGAATTGTAATGCATTCTGCTGTCTTATAGAAATTTTTAAAAAATTTAAATAATGGTGTCAGAATAAATATCAAAAGGTAATTAAGATGACAGAAATCAGGGCTGGGATTGTGGCTCAGTGCCTAGCATGTGTGAAGCCCTATGTTTGATCCTCAGTACCACATAAAAACAAAATAAAGATATTTAATAAAAGATGACAGAAATCAAATTTTGAAAAGAAATATCATTTATGGTCAAGAAAAACAATTTAGAAGAAAATCAGACCTTTCACCAATAGAAATTAAATTGTATAATAGCATGTTGTTCTAGTGGTTGCAGGAGCTATTGCTGAGGACCTCCAGAGTATATGTGTAGGAGGCTAGCTTGGGGGACACAACAGGGACTCCTTGGATAAAAATAGACAGAGGATTGAATATTCATGGAAAAAAACAGAGATGGAAAAGTAGAGCTTTTTGTGTTGCCATTTTTCCTGGAATATTTTCATTAAATGTTCACAAGGTTGCCCCAAATCACAATGCACATAGCATGCTCCCATTCTTCATCCTTAACGTCCCTGTCACTGAGCAGAGTTTATTTTATATAATACCTGGGTAGCAAAGGAATCTAGGCTCCCTCTTTAAGCAAGATAAATTCTGTGTGCCTCATGCTGTCTTTCCTTGGCTCACCTCCAGGGCTGGGAATGGAGTTCAGTGTTAGAACATTACCTGGCATGTGTGTTGCCTAGGACATGATTCTGAGAAATGTAATGTAAATGTGTGAGTGAATGAACAGCAACCAAAAATAAAGTCAGGCCAAAAAAATATTTACAGTATGCTAGTAACATATGAACTTTTTTTTCTAATGGAGGTTTTAATATTTTGATGTGATAAGAAATATCACAACGTACTCAAGTGGACACAAGTTAAATCTTCGAAGATAAATTTTGTGCATGATTCTGACCTTCCAAAAATAAACATGGATAATTGTGGTAGCCTATGTTACAGTGATTCCAGAAGAAGAGGCTGTAGGTTCACACAAGTATAGGTATATCAGGCAGCCCTGAGTGAATAGTCAGGACCATGAGGAGAGGAATAGAAAGTCATAGAAGGAACAGAGAAAAGTTGAGTTTCTCCAGAAAATAAAAGCAGCACAAAGGAGAGACATAAGAAATAAGACAATGAAATGATTTATTTCATGTCTATGATTGGACATAAATGCATGATACTTCACAGTCTTTGCCTGTTTTGTTTTATTTTTTTGAGAGAGAGAGAGAGAGAGAGAGAGAGAGAGAGAGAGAATTCTTTTTTTAATATTTATTTTTTAGTTCTCGGCGGACACAACATCTTTGTTGGTATGAGGTGCTGAGGATCGAACCTGGGCCTCACGCATACCAGGGAGCATGCTACCACTTGAGCCATATCCCCAGCCCTGTTTTGTTTTATTTTGAGATGGGTTTTGGGATTGCTTCCCTGGATCACTTTAAACATGCCATCTATGTATTCTCCAGCCTCATCCTTTCTAGTCACTGGGCCAATTCTTTAATTACTAATGTGGGAATTAACAAAATCTCTTTCATCTTTAAGTTAAATAAACAAATTCAGTATGTATCTAATTGTCTATCATCAGCTTATCTCTGTAGGGAAACATTGAGTACTATTAACTTAAAATGCTAATTTCCCAGGAATTGAAAGAGGACTCAGGGTTAATGACTATCTTTGGAAAGTGTCATGCCTGGGATTGGATTCCCAAGGTGCAATATAAATGAGTAAATGAATGGCAACCAAAAAAACAACAGAAAAATAATAAGGCAAAACAAAAATATTTTTGGGATGCTTGTAGCCTGCAATATTTTTTTTCTAGCATAGAAGTAATCTGTGGTTGGTATCAAAAGAAATATCAAAGTAAAAGTTAGAATACAATCTGTTAATAATCAGATTCAAGCATGAGGAGAAGCCTGTGGTATCAGCAATTCCATAAGGTTGAACTAGGAGAGTGCATGAATGCAGGTATAGAAGAGGAGCTCAGAGGAATACAGCCAGGAGTTTGAGGAGAAAAGGAAAAGCTGAGAAGAATGGAAAGTCATGGAAGATATCATGAAGGAAAAGTTGAGGATCTCTCATGCTGATTTTCACCCTGGAAGATTTACATTGTTGGGGAACATGGAGTCTCTTCTACCTTGAGGTGCAAAACTCCAATGGCTGAGGATGGAGCTCAGTGATAGAGCCATTCCCTGGGATTTGTTATGCCTAGGAATAGATTTTCAGGACTGCAGTATAAATTAGTAGATGTATGAATAACAACCAGAAAACAATATAAGGAAAAAAAATTGGGGATGGGATTAACCTACAAAATTTTTTGATAGTGGAGAATTTAAGGGAAGTTGGTTCCAGAAGAAATGTCTGTGTGGTAGCCTATGGTGCCAGCAATTTTAGCCTGTGCACCAGCTTTTCCAGAAAGTGAGGTTGGGGTCATGTGAGTGCAGAAGCATAAGCCTATGATCATCCAACACAGTAGAAAACTGAGGAGAAAAAGGAGAGAAAGGAACAAAAAATCATGGACAGAGAAGAAAGTTTTTTCTCTTTCTTTTGGAATAAATACAGCATTAAACAGGGAAATAAAAGAGAGAGAAAAAGCACAAAATAATTTTATTTTTTATGAAGCTAAGAAGTGAACCCAAGTAAACAGTACCTGCAGCCCCAGCCTCTTTAATGTTTAATTTTGAGACAGGGTTTTATTAGGCTGCCCACGATAATATTCTCCCATCTCAGCCACCCTATTCACAGGAAAATTTCTTAAAAAACGAACATGGATATCAAAGAATTCTATTATTCCTGTTTAAAGAAGAAAAACAAAATTTTTGTTCCTCAGCCTGTATTTTCTAGGGTTAGAGTTGTTGGGAAACCCAAAACCTTCTGTACCTTGAACTGCGTACTCTCCAGGGCTGGAGACTTTCCCTGGAGTGTGTGATGCCTGAGGTTGAATTCCCAGAACTGTGAAATAAATAAGTGAATGAATGAAGGAGTACATGGCAAGCATAGAAACAAAATCAGTCAAAACAAAAACATGTATGGGATGCTAGTAACAAAAAATATTGTTTTCTAACTGAGATATTTACTATGGTTGGTGTCAAAAGAAACATCAAAATGCTTTCAAAAAGACAGTCAAATCTTTAACTAGAAAGTTCTTATGGGTTCAGGAGGAACAACTTCCAAATCAGAAACAAGTAGGTATGGCAGCCTGTGATACCCACGAATCCAGCAGCCTAGGCTGGAGTTTGACCTGAGTACAGATGTTATGGCCCATCCTTGGGGAACACAGCTGGGACACTGGAGAAAAGAAGGCCTGAGAGGAACTGAGAGTTATGGAAGAAACAGAGAAGAAAAAGTCAGGTTTCTCTCTTTAAGAAAGGCAGCACAGTATTGATAACTAAGAAAAAGATATGAGGATGGAAACCAGGGGCATGCCACTTCACAGCCCCAGACTCTTTTTGCTTTTTTGTAAGTTGAATACTTTGTTTCTTATCTTGCTGCAAAGCTGTTCCTTTAGTATATTAAAAAACACCAACAAATACAGAATATTATACAATTAGGACAATATAGTTCTGCTGTAGTCTTTAATATTAGTATAATATCCATACTACAGCATTTACATTAATATAATACCTGATATGTGGCTTTAATATTGAAGTAATATCTATACTATAGTAAGTACAACTAATATAATAACTGTTCTGAGGTTTAATACTATTACTAATATAATAACTTCCCTGTAACCTCTAATGTTAATAATATATCCAAACTATAGAATCCAAAACTAAAATAATAGCTGGCCTGTAGTTTTCTAATACAAAATTAATATCCATGCTATAGCATCTCAAACTAATATAATATCTACCCTGTGGCAACTAATGTAGTTCTCATACGATTGTCTCTAAAACTGATATAATAGCTGCCCTGTATCCTTTAATACCAATATGACACCTTATTATAGCATCTTAAATTGATATAATAGCTACTCTGTGGCCTTCAATATGATATCCATATAATATGATATCTATAATATATAGCATTTAAAATGGATATAATATCAGCCCTATGGCCTTTAGCCTTAAATTTAATAAAATCTCTATACTATGTCATCTAAAAGTAATATAATAGCTGCCTTGTGGACTTTAATACTATTATGGTATCCATACTATAGCATCTAAAGTTAAAATAATTTAACAAAATGCCTATAGTTCTTGCACTTAATAGTAATATGATATCCAAACTATAGTATCTAAAATGAGTATAATAGCTTAATACTAATTATATATATATATATATATATATATATATATATATATATACACACATACATACATATATAATATAGAACTAATATAATTACTGAAGTTTTGGCTTTAATACCTTTTTTTTGGTAATAAGAATTGAAACTAGAGGCATTTAACTCCATCCCCAGCTCTTTTATTTATTTATTTATTTTTTATTTATTTTGACACAGGGTCTTGATAAATTACTTGGGGACTCACTAAGTGGCTGAGGCTGGACTTGAATTTGTAATTCTCCTGCGTCAGATTCCTAACTCACTGGAATTACAGGCATGTGCCACGGCCTGACTGGGCTTTAATTATGTTGTGCATACTACAGCACCTATACTAAGTACTATAGGAGCTGCCTGTGACACTATTATTAATATTATAACTATACTGTGGCCTCTAAGGGTAATATTATAGCTCTTCTGTGGCCTTTTATATTAATACAATATCCACATATCACATCTAATATACTAGCTGCCCTATGGCCTTTAATAATATCAACACTGTATCTCCTAAAATTGAAGTGATAGTTTCCCTGTGGCCTTTTAATACTATATAAAATCCATACTACAGCATCTAAAATGAATAAAATACCTGCTCTGTGACCTTCAATTTTTTGTGATATCCACATTATAGCATTTAAAACTAATAAAATAGCAGTCCTGTGGCCCATAGTTCTGATGTAGTATCCATACTTTATCCTTGTAAATAATATAACAGTTGCACTATTTTCTTTAATACCAACATCATATCCATAGTATAAACTCTAAAACTAATACTGAGCTTCCCTGTGATCTTTAATACTAATATAATATCTATACTATAACATATGAAAAAATATGATACATTCTCTGTGGATTTTAATATTGATGTAATATCCATCTTATTAGATCTTAAGCTAATATAATAACTGCCCTGTGGTTTTCATATTATTATGGTATCCATAGAACAGTGCATGTAAAATTAATATACTAGCTTCCCTTTAGCCTTTAATGTGAATATAATATTCGTGCTCTAGCTTCCCAAACTATTGAAATAGCTGCACTGTAGCCTTTTATAATAAAATGATATTCATTAATTAATAAAATAAAATAATGGCATTTCAAGTTAATATAATAATATAATACTAATGAATATCCATACTGTTACATCTAAAAGTGATATAATTTCTGCCCCATGGTCTTCAATACTGATATGATATCCATACAAGAGCATCAAAAACTGATAAAGTGGCTGCCATGTGTCCTTTAAGACTAATATAGCATTTAAAATTGATATGACAGCTGCTCCGAGGCCTCTGATTTTAGTTTGATATCCATAATATAGCATCTAAAACTGATATAGGGCTAGGTGTAGTGACACACACCTGTAATCCCAGTGTTTCAGGAGGCTGAGACAGGAGGATCATGAGTTTAAAGCCAGTCTCAGCAAAACTGAGGTGCTGAGCAACTCAGTGAGCCCCAGTCTCTAACTAAAATATAAAATAGGGCTGGGGATGTAGCTCAGTGGTCAAGTTCTCCTGAGTTCAATCTCTGATACCAAAAAAATAAAATAAAAATAAAACTGATATAGTATTTGCCCTGTGGCCTTCATAGCTAATACGATATCTATATTGCAGCATGTAAAAGAAACATAATAGCTGCCTTGTTGTCTTTAACACTATTATCATGTCCATCCTATAGTATCAAAATCTGATATGGCTGCTCTATGGCCTTTTGTATTATATGTTAAACATAATATTGTATTGAAAACTGATATAATAGCTGCTTTGTGGCTTTTGGTTCTAATGTGATATCCATATATAGCATCCATATATAGCATCTAAAACTGGCCTTAGAGCTATTCTGCGGCATTTAATACTTATATAGTATCCATACCATAGCATCTGAAAATAATAAAATAACTACATGATGGTGTTTAATGCTAGTATGATATTCATAGTATAGAATATATCACTAATACAATAACTGCCCAGTAATCTTTAATACCATTATCATACCCAACTATAGCTTCAAAAATTGATATAATAGCTGCCCAGTCAATTTTTATTTTTGGTGTTGGCAATTTAAACCAAAGCAATTCTGAGCTACATCCCCAGCCAACACCACCACCCTCATTTAAAAAAATTGTTTAGTTGTATGTAGACTCAGTGCCTTTATTTGTTTTTATGTGGTGCTACGATCGAACTCAGTGCCTCACACTTGCAAGGCAAGTCTCTGCCACTGAGCAGCCCCACCCCACCCCTTTTTTAAAAACAAAAATTGAGACAGGGTCTCACTGAGTTGCTTAGGGCATACTCAGTTGTTGATGCTGGTCTTGAACTTGTGATCAGTATTATATTTGAAACTAATGTAATAGCTACCCTCTGGTGATTATATTAATATATTATTGATAATATGTATTCTAAAACTAATAAAATAAAACTACTAAACTATGGCTTTTCATACCAATGTAATATCCATATTATAAAATCTAAAACTAATATAGTAGCTTCTATGTGGCCTTTTATATTAATATAATATTCATAATCTATAATATTTATACTATAGTATCTGATAATAATATAATAGCTTTCTTCTAAAATTTATAATTTATATGATATAGATATTATAGATTTTAAAATTAATGTAATGGGTGCTCTGTGACTTTTAATTTTAATACAATATCCATACTGTGACATCTAAACTAATATAAGAACTGCCCCATGATATTTAATTCTAACATGATATCCACACAATAGCATTGAAAATTAATATTATTAGTGCCCTGTGGCTTTTAACATTAATATAACACCTTTAGTAGAGCATCTAATATTGATATAATAGCTGTTCTGTGAATTTTAATGTTAAAAATGATGTAGATACTACTGCAAATAAAACTGATTAAATCACTGATCTGTTTCCTTCATTATTAACGTATTATCCAAAGTGTGACCTGGAAAACTAATAAAAAAAATTTCTGTGGCCTTTAACATTAATATGATATCCACAGTGTGGCTTCCAGAACCAATGTAATTGCTTCAATGTCACTTTCATGCTAATATGATGCCCATAAGATGGCATCTACAACTTTTGCAATAGCTGCGCTGAGGCCTTTACCTGAATGTGATATTAATACCATAGCAGCTGAAATGAATATCATACTTGGCCTGTGACATGTAACACTAACACAATAGCTGAACTTTGCATTCAACTATATCCATACTGTGAGATCTAAAGCAAATATAATCTGTCCTGTGGCCTTAAATATGAATGTAATATCCATACAATAGCATCTAAAACTAATATAATATCTGCCTTGTGGACTTTAATACTAATATAATGGTCATAATATAGTATTTAAAGCCTAATACAACATGTAAATTTGATATAATAGCTATGCTGTGGCCTTTATATTAATATAACATCCATACTATAGTATCAAAAACTGATAAAACAGGTGTTCTGTGTCCTATACTTATTCCTATAATATACCATGTAAAACTAATTCTGCCTTGTGAATATTATGTTAACGTACATACTATAGTATCTAAAATTAATATAATATAATAAATTTATAATTATATGATAGCCACTTTATAATATTTTAATAGTAACATGATATCCATATTATAGTATCCAAAATCAATATAATACCTGTCCAGTGGCTTTTAACATTGATGTAATATCCATACTGTAGCATCTTATATTAATATATTAGCTGCCCTGTGGCATTTTACACATATATAATATCTAAATGTAACAGCTAAAACTAATATAATATCTACTTTTTGGTTTTCTAATTATTATAATATTAATACTATTGTATCTAAAATTGGTATAACATCTGCCCTGTGGCCTTTAATATTAATATAATTTTTGTAGTGTAGCATCCAACAGTAATATAAGAGCTGCAAAGAGCTGCACTATGGGCTTTCTTACTAGTATATATTTCCATTGTATAACATCTAAAACTAACATAAGAGCTCCCCAGTGGCCTTTGAATTAAGGTAATAATAATAACATAACATCTTAAACAATTATAATAGCGGAACTTTGGCTTCAAGACTAATATAATTTGTTAATATAATAGCTCCCTGTGGCCTTTGATACTAATACAGTATCCAGGCTATTTGTTCTAAAACTGATACAATAGCTTCTATGTGTCTTTGAATATTAATGGAATATACATGCTATTGCATCTAAAACTAATAAAATAGCTGAGCTGTGGTCTTTAATACTATGATATTCTTATTATATCATCTAAAATTGCTATAATAGTTTTCCTGTGGCCTTCAATATAAATATGATATCCATATTTGAGCATTTCAAACTAATACTAATGTGATACCAATATATATCACCTCAAATTGATATAGTAGCTGCCCTGTGGCTTTTAATACTAATATGATAATCATACTATAGCTGCCATGTGGCATTTAAGTTTATGTTCTATTTATTGTGTGGGCTCTAAAATTAATATAATAGCTGCCTTATTGTCTTTAATCCTAATACGATGACCACACTAGAGAATCTAAAAGTGACACAGTAGTTTCCCTGACCCCCAATACTAATATGATATCCATACTAGAGCATTGAATATAATATGATAGTTGCCATGTGGCAATTAATATGAATATGTTATTCATACTATGGCATCTTATATTAATATAATATCTGTAGTGTGGCCTTTAGCACTCATAATAGGCATACTGTTATCTAAAACTGATGTATTATCTGCCCTGTGACCTTTAATACTGATATAGTCTCCATCATAACATCTATGCTGCCCTATTATCTTTAATATGATATCCATTACTACAGCATCTAATAGTAGTAGCTAAACTTTGGCATTTCATACCTGTTATGAAATTCCCAAAAAACCCTTGTGTAAGACAATGGAAAAAAAGTTGAGATGTCAAAAGATTTGGTTATGAGAGCCTTAACCTAATTAGTGCATTAACTCACATATTGGGATTAAGCGGTTTTTAACCAGAGGCTATTAATTTAGGATGGGTGTAAATTTAGGGTGTGGCTGGAGAGATGGGTCACTGGGGACATGCCTTTGGGGTTTATGTTTTGTTCTTTGTGAGCAGGGATCTCTTTCTTCTTCTTTGCCATGCCCTGAGCAGCTTCTTTCATACCCTTTGGCCATGATCATGTTTGCCTTACCTTGGGCCAAGAACAATGCAGTTGGTCATATTTGGACTGAGGCCTCTGAAACTATGAACACCTAATAAACTTTTCCTCCTCTAAAGTTTTTCTTATCAGGTCTTTTCATCATAGTGGCAGAAAAAGCTAACTAAAATACAAGGTGGTACCTAGAGTGAATTAATTGCTCTGAATAACAGCACATGGTCACATGGTGTTCAGAAGCCTGGATGCTGTTTTTTGGGGGGAAGAAATTTTGAAAAGTTTAGAGATGCAAGCTGAATCTTTAGAATGTTGTAGGTGGATTTTAATGGGGGGTTCTGGTGGGAGCCCAGAAGTCTGTAATGCTAATTGGAGTACAGATAGTAAAGACTGGACTTGTGAGGTTTCAGAAGAGAACTCTATTGGAAATAGAATGAGAGGCCATTCTTGTTAAATTTTGGCTAAGAAGTTGTGTATATATTGGTTTGTACTGAGACTTTCTGGGAGGCTGAATTTAAAGGTGATAGTGTAAGTAATCTGGTGGGTGGTAATTTCAAGGCAGCAAAGCATTTAGGCAATGACAAAAATATTGCTGGCAACTTTTGTCCAAATTTACTGTGATAATCAGGATCATTGTTAGACCACGACGCAAGAAAAGACCACTGACTCCAATTAAAATCAAATTAAAGCAAGCTTATTATTTCGACCAGCCGGGCTGCCTTGCCCCTCAAAATCGTGGGAGCCAAGGACAGCCCCGAGGCTTCTTTGTGGCCCAGTTTTATAGCCCAAAAAGTTACACAAAGGGGGGGGGGGTTACAGATAACAACATTCTGAAGAGCATAACACAAGTTTACATTTTTGCTGGCCCCGGCATCAGAATTTATGGAGATCTTAGAGACTCAGAGAGGGTCGTTATCTGGCCAGGGAGGGCCAGAATTTATGAGGCATCACTAAGGTTTAGGAAAGGGTTGTTATATGGTCAGGGAAAACCGGACCTGGGTGAGTTCAGGGCACGGGCAGGCATTCCAGTCAGCTTTACAACATCAACTAATGGCCAGGCCATACAGACATCCTGATATTTTTACAGAAAACAGAAATGAATCCTTCATAACTTGTGACAAGCTGGCTTCTAATCTAATGAGATAACTAGGCTAGGTATATCATTCCCCCCTTTTCTGACGTGTCCCTTTCAAATCTTTGATAAGGAGGGGAAGAGCACTGAGGGAATTTTAATCCTTCAGGTAACAGTCTCCAAATTTTTAGAACTCACCCAAAACCGGTCTCCCTGATTTTACCTGACTTAATTAATTACTTATATTGTTAATCTATTTATTTTTGGCTCCATTGTTGTAAGAAGAGAGGCGTCACTCATTTTGGCTTCTTCTGAGCTGAGAGAGGGTGACCTGAGGGGGCATGGCGTGAGGGACATGAGTTGTCTTTTAGAAGTCGGTTTGGTTTGAAGTCTGGTTGGGGAGGAACAGGTTGTAAAGTCACATATGGGTATGGGTGCTTCTATGAGAGAAACAAAAACCATGAGTACTGAGTAATGTTGCAGCAGCTGGAACATGTCACTGTATAGAAGTTCCTTCACCAGGCTTTAACCTTCCCAGTTATCAGGACTATAAGCATAACATTTAACTTTTAGTGTTACAGATGTCCTTCCCCATAAGATACAGTTTAATAATTTAATGTCATCTGATCTTGCAAAATTCTTTTACTAGTTTGAGCTCTATGTCTAATAGAGAAACCTTTAATTCTGTTACTCAGGGCTGGATAATCATACTAGCAAACATGAAGCCTACCTGTGTAGGTTAGGAATATCTGTAGGCCTTAAACTAAAAACTTCTGTCTCTGGCAGCTCCTCTTGATAGTCTCTTTTTATAGTTATCAGGCATTTCTGTCTGAGAATCCTTCTTTGTAGCCTCCAGTCTTACTTATTTTGGAAGGCTAACATAAAGTGTATACCTTAAATTATTATTATTATTATTATTATTATTATTATTTAAAATGCCCAGGAATGGCTGTATTTTGGTTTTAATGTCTTTGCTAAGTGTTTAAGATGAAGCAGTCAAACTGACTTTTGTTTCTATCTATTGTTAACAGTCAGCTGAGCTTTTATGGGAGTCATTCCTGGGGAAACTTCTCAGTTCTGCTAGTGCCATTTGCGCTAGGATTGGTCTAGGTCTTGCTTGACCATGTCGCTTCCCTCGGAAGCATCAGGGATGTCTCCCTTCTCTGATGACTCTACTCTTCATAGCAAATGCACTGATTGGCTTCTGTTCTCCAGTGGTCTCATTAGTCTCCCTGATCGGGAGGTTATGTGGCCCAGAGTTGCAAAGCTCTTTAGAGAAGTCCCCTGTTCCCTGGATTCAGACTGACTCAGAGGGCAAGAGCCAAATATTGATTTTTCTGGCCCTTTTAATTTAACTTTAATTTAAAAACTTAAACATCCAGCAAATAAATTTTAACAGCCTTATATTAAGAGTACTGGGCTTTAATGTCTATAACTTTATAATTATTCATCTTTTTATTAATTGGGATCTGTATTATCCCATCTATCTTGTAGGTGATGGCTTATTATCTCAAACTAACCCACGTTGTGTTCTTAAAGCAACACTTCTGTAAAACACTAACAGGGAATATTTAGATCACTTATAAGGAAATTACAAAATAAAATTAACAAGAGTTAAAAACAGTTTGTGTAACAGCTACCCTAAACTTTTGGCTGAGTTATACATTATATCCCCTGTTTGAGATCCTAGTAATCTTGACAGAAAAAAACAACAAAAAAACAAACTTCTGAACATAACTTTAAATGAACTAAAATCTGGCCTACTGTTGTTTTCATACTCATTCTCACATGTAGTAAGATGAGACACAGAGCCTCATCTCAGGTAAGGCAGGGCTCTTTATAAATCTTAAGTGTTTTAGTTCTAAAGCTGATCTTTGTATTTTTAATTATCATTTTACAAAGCTTACATAAATTGTTTGAGGTCACATGAACATTAGCTAACACCATATGATATCACATTTAAAACATGAATTAAAGAAAGGCTGAAGGTTTTTAACCTTTACATAGATTAGGCTCTCATTAACTTAAAAATACATTTAAATTGTTCCCCAATGTAAGAAGTAACAAAACTTTACATATCTTATTGATAACAGGTAAATAAATCCCCAATATATTTTTTTACCATACAACTTCTGAACATCAGCTTGATATAATGCTCTTTCAAAGTTTCTACCTTACAGACTTGTATACCTGGAAGATATGAGCACATTAATAGCATCACAATTACATTGATGTTTCTACATTAACCAAGTTTAGCTTTTAAAGAAATGGCAGTACAATGCTCTAAAATAACAGTTCTTATTTAACCAGTTGTTTAATTTTTATGGTTGCTTGCTCTAGGAAAAAAATAAAACTTAATAAACACAATGTTATTGGTTAACTTATGTTTTAACAAATTTTTGTCTCTTTAACACATGACTGATTTTGACAATCTTATACAGACCTTAGTACAATCTTATACAGACCTTAGTAAATCAATCAGATATCTAACAAAAGTACTCATGAATGAGCAATCCCATACCAAATTTACTTTACTTATTTTATCAAAATATTAGACAAATGTATTGAACAGTGTAAACCATTTTTTTGTTGTTGTTGAAGGAAAAGTCCTAGAACCAAGGCATATTAGACATTTTATAGACATTAATATTTTATGAATTTTTTGAACACCTCGAAAAACTTGTAAGCTTAAATTTTAAAGACATTTATTTTTATCTGTTTATCCAATTTAAATTGAACCATTTAAATCACATGAATTAAAGATCTTTGGATCCATTTTTTTTAATTTGTTTTTTATGAGTGCTCCTTATATATGTTAATTTGTATATCATATATATGATATATGGACATATGTATATATAGACATATAACACATAACACAAGTGTGCACACATAACAATAGTAAAGGCCTTAGTAACTTTTCGCAGGTGAAATCTCCATTGCAATGTTTCAAAAACTCCACAGTTGGTCAAAGATAGGACTGATCAGAAAAACATTAACCTAGGTCTGTAGGGTCAAAATCATGAGCTCAAAAAAATACAGAATCTAAGGAAAAAAACAAGAGTCCTAGTAAAAATGACTGGCCAGTAATTAGTAAATACCATACAATTTACTTTTTTTTTTCCTTAGGTCTCAGATTAGTCTCCTACTGAGCTTGCAGGCTTCTTTCATTTGCATTTCAACATAAGTCCTGGCTGAGGTCTGAAGGAGCAGGGAAAAACTGCTATTCTGAGCAGACACCTCAGGCCTAAGGCATTTTAACTATAACTCATAATTTTCAGGTTCGAATGTTGAAAATTATGATACAAGTTTAAGATACAATTCACAAAATTTTATATCTTTACATCTTGTTTTGTCAACAGATACCATACTATGATTTACTATCCTTGTCCAAATTAATGCACTGGTACACACAGTAACATTTTCCCAGGCTACCCAATTCAAAATTGGTGAAAAAAAGACTGAATGCTTAGGAAGTTACTTGCCAACTTGGAAGTAGAGTTCTTTAGTTTTCCATCCTAAGTATTTAAGTTCTCTGGCATGAATTATCTGAAATCATAAACTAAACAATTACCTAAACCCAATTTTTAACTGCAGCATTATGCAATGCATCAAAAACCCATTCAGATACCACATTGTTACAATAAAACATCATCTTTTAGACACACATTCAGCCAAGATCATTCCCAAGAAACAATTTATAATATCAACACACTATTGCACATGTCTTAAAGGGCCAGAAACAGAGACACAGGACAGATAGAGAGGAGCTCCAGACTATGGCTGACAGACAGAAACCTTTAAAACAGAGCAGATAAGAGAAAAATCTCCTACACCAGTGGCACCATAGATGTCCCCACAAGGGGACCAGATATTTTCACAGAGGGGCAACCTGAAATATAAAATCAAGGGTCTCCATGGCGACTTTACTGCATTAAGTGTCTCCGTTTTCTTTTTCTCTTTTCAAGAAGATAGAGGTGGCATAATCCTTATAGTGCAGGGAAAGAAGGAAGGAATCCCCGAAGCAACAGGGCTTCGGCAGCTGCTGGGAGTCCCTCAGTCCCTCCTATTACTTACAGGATTCCACCTCAAGCACACTCCATCTCTTAACATTTCAGTAGTCGGTTCTCAAAAAGTTCGGGGGGGGGCGGTGGTATCAAAATTTGTAACTGAATGTTCGATTCCTGACCTTAGAGCCAATTAATGACAATTTAATAATGAGGACAGGGTTTTGAGAAAAAGAAAAAGGGAGTTTTATTGCTTTACTAACAAAGGAGAAACACCGGGGACTCTGCCCAAAGGTTGTGACTCTCTTGATCTGGAGGGACAAGGGGTTTTAAAGGAGGTTCACTTGTTAACCTGGGAGATACTCAGTTCTTAGGTCCCCAGCAGGCATTGCCCTCTGCACTGGAGGTGCTTCAAGCAGCCAGCTAGGGGCTTCTCTCATCCTGCTTAACAAAGGGGGGTAAAGTTCATCACAGTTCTTTAAAACACAGTCCAAAGGGGTGTCAGGCTTACTTGCTTTATTACCCATTTTCACATCCAATATCCTTAAGTTTTTACCACAGAAATCACACAACAAAACGCACAAAAACAAACAAACAACAAACATATAGGACACAGAACAAAACACAAGAAAACAGAAACCCAGTGCCGAAACAGAAAAACAGAGGAGCAATGCAACGTCTTGCTAAAGCTCCGGGGTAGGAGTGCGTGCGTGCCCTTCGGCACCTCTCTACCCTTCCAGAGGAATTCCCTACAGAACAGAACAGAAGACAGAACGATTTCTCATTACTGTCCGGACAGGAGTATATGTGAGCCTCGCCAGGCCACCTCTCTGTCATCAGAAGAGATCTCCCTTAACCGGATACCAGATGTTTTAAAGGCGCCACTTACCTATGGAGGCCTCCTCCCCCAGGTGCTTGCTGATAGTTTTAGTGCAGCAGTTCACTGCAGTGCTCCTGGACCAAAGGCTCACTCCGAGGCCTTGGAACATCTCAAGTTGTGCACCCCCTAGAGTGGCTCTCCAGCACGGAGCCCTGGAGCAAAGGCCAGCTTCAGAATTTCCAGCAGTCTGCTCTTGTGGTCTGGTCGGGCAGGGTCATCTCGCTGGGGAACTCCAAAATGTTAGACCACGACGCAAGAAAAGACCACTGACTCCAATTAAAATCAAATTAAAGCAAGCTTATTATTTTGACCGGCCGGGCTGCCTTGCCCCTCAAAATTGTGGGAGCCAAGGACAGCCCCGAGGCTTCTTTGTGGCCCAGTTTTATAGCCCAAAAAGTTACACAAAGGGGGGGGGGTTACAGATAACAACATTCTGAAGAGCATAACACAAGTTTACATTTTTGCTGGCCCCGGCATCAGAATTTATGGAGATCTTAGAGACTCAGAGAGGGTTGTTATCTGGCCAGGGAGGGCCAGAATTTATGAGGCATCACTAAGGTTTAGGAAAGGGTTGTTATATGGTCAGGGAAAACCGGACCTGGGTGAGTTCAGGGCACGGGCAGGCATTCCAATCAGCTTTACAACACCAACTAATGGCCAGGCCATACAGACATCCTGATATTTTTACAGAAAACAGAAATGAATCCTTCATAACTTGTGACAAGCTGGCTTCTAATCTAATGAGATAACTAGGCTAGGTATATCATCATAACTTGCAGTTTTGCCAGAAAAGTGTGAGGCAAACTGAGGCTAACAAAGGAAGTTGTGGTTGTTAAAGAAATTAGAACCACAAAAGATATGCTAAATATTTTACTCAGAGACAACAGGAAAGTTGGCCTGAAGGCATCTCAGGAATCTGCAAGACCATCCTCATCTTGTTTGCAGAAGGAGCCCAGGAAGTTGTTTCACCATGCTTAGAGGCTCAGGCACCTCCAGGCTGCTGAAACCATGGTCTCAGGAGGCTTGACTACTGCTTGACATGGTGGGAACTTGGCATCAACCATGTGGTGCTAGTTCTGTAGGGTTGAAAGACGCTGGACTAAGGGGGTCATAGAGGCATCCATGGAGATGTCAAAGGAAAACCTGGGAGACCAGGCAAAGTGTAACAGGGTTGGAGACTCTGCAGGTAGCCCCTGAGAGGTTGATGAATGAATTAATGAGAAGGAAGCTGAAACTGCATTGGAGATCTCTGAGATTAAGGGATACAAGTATCATGGAACATCTGCCAAGGAAACTCAAGGAATTGAGCAGAGACAGGCCAAGAAGAGGCCACATAGACTGCTACTCACAAAACCATAGGAGTGGAGTTACCCAGGCACTTAGGATAGAATATCACAATGCCATATGCCTTAGATGCTAGATGTGAAAATACAGGTTTTGTTTGCCCAGCTGGATTTTGGTCTTGCTTTTGTTCCGTGCCTCTCTCTATGCCCCTATTTCTCCCTTGTAGGATGGAAATGTTTACTCTGTGCCATTATATATTGAATGTGTGTGTGTGTGTGTGTGTGTGTGTGTGTGTGTATTGATTTTTACAGGGGTTTTCACGCTGTGATTTTGTTTTGAATCTCAGAAGAGACTTTGGAATTGGACTTTTGGGGAATTCTGAAACTGAAGAACATCTAGACTCTTGGCAATGGACTCAATGTATTTTGCATTGTGAGATGAGCATGGACTTTTGAGGGCTGGGAGCAGAATATTATGGTTTAGATATGAGATGTCACTCAAAATGTCATGTGTAAAAAAATGCAAGAAAGTTTAGACATGAAATGATTGGGTTATGAGAGCCTTAACCCAATCAGTCCATTAATCCACTGAGGGTTTAAGTGGGTGGAAACTGTAGTAAGGTAGTGTGTGGCTGGAGGAGGTGGTTCACTGGGGGCATTCTTTTGAGGTGTATTTGTTCCTGATGAGCAGATTTCTGTATCTGCTTCCTGTTTGCCACATTCTGAGTGGCTTTCCACCTCCACAACGATGGAGTTGGCCTTTTATGGGCTGAAACCTTGGAAACTGTGAGTGCCAAATAAAATTTTCATTCTCTAAAAATGTTCTTGTCAGAAATTTGAGATACAAAGGTAAAAAACCTAACTAAAATAATACTATACTATCCAGAAATAATATAATAGTGGCGTTTTGGCTCTTTGTACTAATATAATATCCATAGTATAGTATCCAAAATTAGTTTAATACTATTATGATATCAATACTATAGCATCCAAAACTAATATAATACCTGCACTATGTCCTTTAATACTATGATGATATTCATAGTATAGTAACTACAACTAATATAATAGCTGTCCTATGACCTTTAATATGAATATAATATCAATCATGTGGCCTCTAAAAGTGAAATAACAGCTGCCTTGTGGTCTTTTAATACTAATATATTATCATCTGTACTATGGAACCAAAACTGATATAATAACTCCCCTGTGAACTTTAATATAATATCCATATTGTGGCATCTAAAGCTGATATAATAACTAAAATGGTATATTTAATATTAGTATTATACCCATACTGTGGCTCCAAAGCTATTATAATAGCTCCATATGGTCTTTAATATTAATATAATATCCATACTATAGCATCTAAAACTAATATAATAGCTGTCCTGTGGCTTTGAATACTACTATGATATTTGTATTATAACATCCAACATTAATATAATATTTTTCATTAGTACCATTAGTACTAAAATGATATCCATAAAATTTTACCTGAAATTCCTATAATATCTGCTTTATGGCCTTTAGCACTAATATGGTATTCACATGCTCTTACATTTTAATATAACATCGATACTAGGACATATAAAATGAATATAATAGCTACCTTGTGACATGTAATGTTGATATAACATCTATATAATACCTATAAGACTAATATAGTAGCTTCCATGTGGCTTTTAATATTAAAATAATATCCTTACTTTCACATCTAAAATTGATAGAAAAGCATCCCGTGACCTTTAATACTCATAAAATATACACACAGTAGCAATTAAAATTGGCATAATAATTGCCTTGTGGCCTTTAATACTACTATCATATCTATTCTAGAGCATCCAGAACTGATGTAAGAGCTGTCCTGTGTGGCCTTTAATGCTAATATGATATTGTACTATAATATTTAAAACTGATATAATATTTGCCCTGTATCTTTTAATACTAATATCTTATCCACATTATTAGGTAATACTGATACAGTAACTTCATTGTGGCCTTTAACACTAATATCATATCTATCTTATAGCATGTAAAACTGTTATATTAGCCACCCCATGACCTTGAATACTAATATTATAAGATAGCATTGAAAATTGTTATATTAGCTACCTATAGATTTAGTATTATTATTTTATCCTCACTATAACATCTCAAATTATTGTAATAAGTTCCCTGAGGACATTAGTACTAATAACATAAACAAACTATAACATAAAAATAGAATATAATAACTGCCTTGTGGCCTTTAATTCTAACATGATATACATATTATGGGCTCAAAAATTAACCTAATAGTTGCCAAAAAGCTTTTAATAATAATGACCATATTATATAGCATCTGAAATGAATATAATAGCTGCCCTGTCTTCTTTAATATTAATATAATATCCAACCTAAAACAACTAAAACTGACATAATCATTGCCCTTTAGGCTTTAATACTAATATGGTATCCATAAAACAGCATCTAAAAGTAATGTAATAGCTGCAATTTGGTCTTTATTATTAATGTAAAATCCATAGTATCACACACCTAAACTAACTTTTTGTAGATGTTAATATTAATAAAATAAATATACTGTGGCCCATAGTACTAATACAATGGCTGTCATGTGACCTTCAATATTAATATATATCCACAGTATAACACCAAATGCTAATATATAATGGTTGATCTGTGGCCTTTAGTACTAGTATGATATCTTTATAGCATCTAAAATTAACAATATCTGCTTAATTGCCTTAAGTTATATGATGCACAAACTATACCATCTGAAGCTGATATAATAGTTGCCCTATAACATTTAATATTAATATGAAATACACACTAGAGATCATCTAAATCTAATATCTGCCATCTGATCCTTATACTAATTTCTGTACTATAGCATCTAAAATTAATAAAATAGCTTCCTGTGGTTATTAATAAAATATCAATATTGTGGCCTCTAAATCTGAAATAATACCTGCCCTGTGGCCTTTTGACACTAATATTCATAATGTAGCATCTAAAACTAATAAAATAACTGACCTATGCAGTTTAATATTAATATTATAGCTATAATATCATTTTTAAAACTAATATAATTCCTCTACAGTAGCCTTTAATCGTAATACAATATCCATCCTATAACATCTAAAACTAACATAAAAGCTGTCCTGCGGCATTTAGTATTCACATGTTATTCATAATATAAAACATAAAGCTAGTGGGTCGGGGATGTGGCTCAAGCAGTAACGTGCTTGCCTGGCATGCGCGGGGCACTGGGTTCAATCCTCAGCACCACATAAAATAAAATAAAGATGTTGTGTCTGCTGAGAACTAAAAAATAAATATTGAAAAATTCTATCTGTCTCTCTATCTTAAAATAAAATAAAGCAAATATAATTGCTCACTATGGCCTTTAGTGCTTATATGGTACCCACACATAGCATCTAAAATAATACGATAAATCCCTTGTGAAATCTAATACTAGAATGTTATCCATATTGTGTCATATAAAAATAATACAAGTAGTACTGGAGTATTTAATATTAATGTAATACCATACTCTTATCATCTTAGAGTGATAAAATAGCTGCCCTGAGCCCTTTAGTTCTAATATAATATTCATATTATAGCATTTAAAACTAATATTATAGTTTCTCTATGGCTTTTGATCCTAATATGATACCCATACTCATATTTAGATGCCCTTAAAATAATATAATATTTATATAATAGCATCTAAAATAAATATAATAGCTGCTCTGTGGCCTTTAAATTCGATGTAATAGCAATTCTATAGCATGTAAAACTAATTTAATAGCTGTTCTATGTCTTTAATACTCAATAATATCCATACTATAGCATGCAAAATTAATAGCTGCCCTGTGGCCTTTAATGTTAATATAAATCCTTGTCATAACTTTGAAAACTAATGTAATAGTCCATGTAGTTTTTTTGTGGTAAATGATATTCGTTATTGAGCTCAAGCTATAATATAGTTACACTGAGTTTTCAATACTAAAGTAATATCCTTAATATAGCATCTTAAACTAATATAATAGATGGTCTGTGAACTTTAGTATTAATTGAACATCTTAAACTAAATAGCATCTTAAACTAATATATGTCCTGTGGCTTTTAATATTAATATGACATTCTATATTAGTGAATCAAATACTAATATAATAAGTACCCAGTGGCTTCATTATTAATTGATATTTATACTATAGCATGTAAAATTAACATAAAACCTGCCTGGTGGCCATTAATATTAATGCAATAATATTATAAATGTAATATATATACTATATATATTATATATACTATATATACTATATATATTCAATACAACTGTATCTGTACCTAATATAATATCTACCCTGGGGCCTTTAATATTAGTATAATTGAGCATACTATAGTGTCTCAAACTGATACAATAATTGCCCATTGGTTTTGCATACTAATGTAATATGCATAGTAAACCATCAAATATGAATATAATACCTGCCTGTGACGATTAATATTAATGTAATGTCCATACTACTACAACTGATACTTATATAATATCTGCCCTGTGGCCCTTATTATTAATGGAAATCCATACTATAACATCTTTTAAATTTTAAAATATTTTTCTTAGTTGTAGATGAACACAAGACCTTTGTTTTATTTTTTTATATTTATGTGGTGCTGACGATCAAACCCAGTGCTGCACATGTGCTAGGTAAGTGCTCTACCACTGAGCTGCAAACCCAGCCTCTATAATATAATATCTTAAACTAATAAGATAGCTTTCTTGTGGCCTTTAATATTATTAATATATTAATATACATACATACATATTGTGACTTCTTCTAACAATAGAATAACTTGCCTGTGGCCTTCTATATGAATATTATATCCATACAGAAATATAATAGATCTCTTCTGGCCTTCAATATCAATGTAGCATTCCTACTACAGAATCTTAAAACTAATATACTCCCTGTCCTGTGCTCTTAGTACTAATATGGCATCCATAAAATAGCAACTAAATCTTATGTAATATCTGCTATGTGACCTTTAATACTAATGTAGCATACAAAACTAATATAATAGCTGCCCTGTGGCCTATAATAATAAGGTATTAATACTATAGCATCTAAAACTGAAAGAGCAGCTGCCTTATGGCCTTTAGTACTCATGATATTCATACTATAGCATATAAAACTCATGTGATAGCTGCCTGTGGCATTTAATGCTGATATGGTATCCATATAAGAATATCAAAAACTGATAGATTTGCTGTGGGTTTAATATTAACATGATATCCATATGGTGGCCTCTAAAACTGAAATAATAGCTGCCTGGTGTCCTTTTAATACTAATCCAGTATCTAAACCTAGCATCTAAAACTGATATAATAGGTGCTTTGTGGCCTTCATTACTAATACATCTATAATTATAGCATCAAAATTTAATATAAATCTGCCCTGTGGCATTTAATACTAACATGATATTCATATTGTAGCATATAAAATTGATGTAAGTGCTGTGCTGTGGCCTTTTATACTAAAATGATATAGATAGTGTGGCACTAGCATGAATATAATGGCTGTTCAGTTGCCTTCAATACTAATACAGTATCAACACTGTGGCAGCTGAAACTAATAAAATATCTGCCCTGTAGCCTTAAAGACTATTATGTTATCTATATTATAGCTTCTATAGCTAATATATTGTTTGTTCTTTGGTATTTAATATTAATATGATATCCACATTACAGCTTCTAAAACCAATATAAAAATGGCCTGTTTCCATCTAACCCTAATATGAATATGATATCCATACTTTAGCCATAAAACTAAAATAACAACTGCCCTGTAGCATTTAATATTAATATAATATGCATTATTTGGCCTACAAAACTAACATAGTAGCAGCCATGTGGCCTTTAATATTAATATAATACATACACTGTGGCCTATAATCTAATATAATGGCTGTCTCATGGCCTTTGGTACTAACATGATATTCATACCATAGTATCCACAACTAATATCATAGTTTCCTATGAAATTTACAATTTATATAATACAGGTATTATAGATTTTAAAGTTAATGTAACAAGTGCCCTGTGACCTTTAATTTTAATATAATATCTATACTATAGTATCTAATACTAATATGATAGCTGCCCTATGATCTTTAATATCAACATGATATCTATACAATAGCATTAAAATTGATATACTAGTCCCCTGTGGCTTTAAACATTAATATAGCATCTTTAGTAGGGTGTCTAATACTGACATAATAGCTGCCCTGTGAACTTTCATGTTAATATGATGCAGATACTATAGCAACTAAAACGAATTAAATCACTGACCTCTTTCCTTTATTATTAACATAATATCCAAATACATTTTCTATGGCCTTTAACATTAATATGATATCCACAGTGTGGCCTCCAGAACCAATGTAATTGCCTCAATGTTGCTTTCATGCTAATATGATGCCCATAAAATAGCATCTACAACTAATGCAATAGCTGAACTGAGGCCTTGGCATGAATTTGATATTAATACCATGGCATCTGAAATGAATATAATATTTGACCTGTGGCAAGTAATACTAATATAATATTTATTACATAGTATCTAAAGCTAATATAATAATTAATCCTGTGTCCTTTAATATTACTTTGATATCCTGCTAGAATATCTAAAACTAAATGATAGCTACACTTTTTCTTTATTTGTACTATTCATAGTGTAGCATCTGATACTAATATATTAATATTCATGTAACATTTTTATTTAGTATCTAAAATTAATATAATATCTGTACTGTGGCTTTTAAAGCTAATAGGATGTTAGTATCATAAATAGGTATTATAGCATCAAAAATTAATATGTATACTGTTGCTGAGAGCCACAGCCGAGTCTGTATGGCCCCTGGCATTTTGCCAATAGTATTGATTGACAGGCAAGGCGTTAATATCCGCCTCTGCCGCTACTTTTGAGTTCTAGCGCTAATTTTGAGTTCTCGCGCTATTTTTAGTTCTCACGGGGATTCCCCGGGAGTTCCCATTGGTTGTCGAAGTGCAGGAGGAGGGTTTTCCCGGGGAGATATTTCCGGCTGGGGGTTGCTGGAGGAGCCTCGTGGCTTTTCGGGAGGATTCCCCAGGAGCGTGTGTGAGGTTTTTTCTTGCAGTAGAAAAAATAAAATTTGTTCCTGCTTTAGTGGCTCGTGATTTGTGCCCAGCCAGACTGCGGCATACTGTATCATCTAAATCTGACATAATATTTGTCCAATGGCCTTTAATAGTAATATAATATCCATACTAGAGCATATACAACTAATGTAATACTGCCTTGTGCCTTGTTACTATATCCATAGCACAATATCAAAACCTGATATCATAGCTGCACTGTGGCTTTTAACTCTAATATAATATCCATACATAGCATCTAAAATGAATGTAGTAGCTGATTTGTGGCCTTATTATTAATTTGATATCCATAGTGAAGCATGTAATACCAATATAATACTTGTCTTATTGCCTTAATACATGTTTTCCACATGTAGCACATAAAACTAATAAAATAGCAATGCAGTGATGCTGAAGACTAATCTGATGTCCATAGTGTAGAATCTGTTACTAATAGATTTGATGCCCTCTAGCCTTTAATATTTAATATTATTATAATGTCTATACTATACTTTCTACAATTTATACAATAGCTTCTCTGTCACTTTTTATGTTACAGGAATATCCATACTATTGCATCTAAAACTAATTTTATATCTTCCCTGTGGCCTTTAGTACTAATATTTTATCCACACTATAGCATTGAAAATTAATATAATAGCTCTACTGTGGACTTCAATATTAAAGCCAATCTTTAATCTCTAAAACTAGTATAACAATTGACCTGAGACCTTTAATATTAACATAATACCCATACTTTTGCTCTGAAACTAATATAATAGCTGCCACATGGCTTTAATGTTAATATAATATTCATACTGTGGCTTGAAAACTAATATAATGGCTACTTTTAATACTAATGTGATATACATAGTATAGAATAAAAAAAACTAATAGCTGCCTGTGGCCTTTAATATTCATATTAATATTATCCATACTTTTGGCCTCTAAAATTTATATAATATCTGCCATGTAGCTTTTAATATTAATAGAATATACAAACTGTGACATATAAACTTATATAATGGCTGCCCTGTGGCCTTTGATACTAATATGACTTCTACATGTCATATCCAAGACTAACAAAATAGAGCCCTCTTGTTTTAGTCATCTTTTTTCATTGCTGTAACCAAAAGCACAATTGTAGAAGAGGAAAGGTTCATTTGGAGGCTCACAGTTTCAGAGTTCTCAGTCCACAGACAGCTGTATCCATTCCTTGTCTTTCAGGATGAGGCAGGACATCATGGTCGAAGAGTGTGGTGGAGGAAAGCAGCTCTCATGATGATCAGAAATCAGAGACAGAGAAAGAGATCTCCACTTGCCAGATACAAATATATCCCCAAAGACATGTTTCCAATGCCAAAGTTCTCCAGCCACAACTCACTGGCCTTCAGTTACCACTCAATCAATCCCATCAGGTGATTAATTTACTGAAACTTCTTGCATTGTTTTATACATGAATACATAATTCATTCCTAAGAGTCCCCATAGTTTCAACAGTTCCAATATTGCTCAAAGTTCAAAGTCCAAAGTTAAGGCAATATTACATTTTGAGCTCCCATAAAATTAAAAGCAATTTACAAGTATCCAATATATAATGGTACAGAGCAAACATTTCCATTCAGAAAAATAGGGGCATAGAAAAAAGGGATAAGAACAAAGACTGAAATCCAGCTGGGAAAACAAGTTCTGTAGTTCTGTGATTGGCATCTGGAGCTCATAGCATCATGATGTTCTCTCCAAAGGGCTTGTGTAGATCTGCCCCTGTGGCCTTGTGGTTTGCAGCCAAGTGGCTTTCTGTTGTCTTGTCTCTGCTTGATTCCTGCAGCTTTCTTAGGATGGTGTCCCACATTACTGGCATTTCTTAATCTTGGGGGTCTCACACCTCCACACTTGGCCCTCTCAGGGGCTGCCTGCATGGACTCCAACCCTGCTGCACTTTGCCTGGTCTCCCAGGCCTTCCTTTGAAATCTTGGTGGAAATTTCTATGACCTCCTAATTCCAGCATCCTGCATTCCTGCAGAACTAGCACCACGTGGTTGGTGCCAATGTCTATTGCCATTCAAAGCAATAAGTGGTAAAGCCTTCAGGAACCTTGGATGCAACAGCCTCAGAGTGTCTGGTGGAAGCATGTTGAAAAAATTTATAGGCCCCCTTGTGCAAAAAGGATTCCCCAGGGCTGAGGATGTGGCTCAAGCAGTAGCGTGCTCGCCTGGCCTGCGGCCCGTGTTCCATCCTCAGCACCACATACAAACAAAGATGTTGTGTCTGCCGAAAACTAAAAAAATAAATATTAAAATTCTCTCTCTCTCTCCCTCTTTCTTTAAAAAGAAAAAAAAAAGAAGAAGAAGAAGGATTCCCCATTGGTCTCCAAGAGAATTTTCACTTTTACTCCCTTGGGCCTGAGTTGGGTGTGGTCTTGCTAGCTCCTGAGATGCCCTCAAGCCATCTTTTTTATTGTCTGTGGGCAAAGTCTTTAGCATTTCAGTAGTAATGGTAAAGTCTTTCAAAACTGCAACTTCCTTGGTCCCAGTTTTATTCCCATCTTTCAAGTTCATGTTTTTCAAATTTGTTCTGCTTTCTGCTTCTGAATGTCAAAATAAACTTGGCTAAAAGCCACCAACAATACCCATGCCACTTCCTGAATTCTGTGCTGCCTAGACATTTCTTCTGCCAGGTTAAGATGGGTATCACTTTTAAAATCAGCCTCACAGAAAGTCTCGGGACATAAGCAAAATGCAGACAACTTCTCAGCCAGAACATAACATTAATGGCCTCTAGCCCACTTACCAATAGTATCCTCCTCTGAGCCCTCTCAAGCCCTGTCTTCACTGTTCTTGGTCCCATTGGCATTCTGGTCTTCTGAGCTCCCACAACAATTGGCCACTAAGTTCTGTTTACAATAGTTTAAACCATTTGCAGCTTGCACTGTTGAGCATCTCAAAATTTCTTGCACCAATTTCAAAAGAGCTCCAAAAGCTTCTGAACCATATGGTGAGGTTAGTCACAGCAGTGACTCCTCTTCTTGGTACTAATTTATTTTATTCAGATTCTTCACTGCTCTGACTAAAAGACCCAACCAGCAAGGTTATAGAGGAAGGAAGGTGATTTGAGGGCTCATGGTTTCAGAGGTCTCAATCTATTGTGGGTTCCATTCCTTGGAGCTCAAGGTGAAACAGTACATCATGGTGAAAGAGTGTGGTAGAGGGAGGCAGCTCTCATGATGATCAGAAAGGAGATATCTAGCTAGCTTACTAGCTCAATAGAGCTCCACTTGCTGGATACAAATATATATGTCAAAGGCTTACCCCAAATGCCCATCTCCTCCAGTCACACCCCACTTGCCTCCAGTCATCACTCAATTAATCCAATCAGGAGATTAATTTACTGATTGAGTTAAGGCTCTTAAAGCCCCATAATTTCTTCTCTGAACCTTTTTGCATTGTCTCACACATGAACTTTGGGAGACACCTCACATCCAAATCATAACACCTGTGGTGATTATAATTAATATATTATCCTATTATAGATTCTAAAACTAATATAAGTGCTGTCCTATGGCCTTTAATACTAACATGATCTCTATTCTATACAGTCCACCACTAATATAATAGCTACCCTGTGGCCTTTAATAATAATATAATACCCATACTATATCGTTCATATTATAGCTTCTAAAACTAATAAAATTTCTGCTCTATGACCTTTAATGCTAATATGATCTCCATATTATACAGTCTAAAACTATTGTAATAGTTGCCCTGTGACATTGAATAATAAAATGATATTAGTACTATAGTATCTAAAAGTAATAAAATTAATAAAATATGACTAATTCCCCTTATCTAAAGACATCCATATAAATATATATATTTATATATATTTTTATTTATATATGACTCTCCTGTGGTCTTTAATAACAATGTAATATCTATATTATAGCATCTAAAACATGTAGTTACCATGTAGACTTTGATACTAATATTCATAATACACTATTTGAAGTAAATATAATAGCTGTGCTTTGGCATATATATATATATATATATATATATATATATATATATATATATATATATAACAAAGTGACTCTCCTGTGGTCTTTAATAACAATGTAATATCTGCACTAAGAGCTCTTCTATGGCCTTTAGTGTTATTATAATATGCATTCTAAACATAATAGAATAACTGTATTTTGGCCTATAATATTCTAAATATATCCATAGCACAGCCTCTAAAACTAGTATAATAACTGCCCTGTGGCTTTTAGTGCTAATATCATGTGCATACTATTGTGCGTAAAGCTAATATAATAGCTGCACTATTGCCTTCATTATCAATGAAATATCAATACTATAGCATATTAAACAAATATAGTACCTACCATGTGACATTATTATTAATGCGATAACTATACTGTAGCATCTGATTCTAATATAATGGCTGATTTGTGAACTTTAATATTAATAAACTATCACTAATACAGCACTTAAATAAATATAATAGCTGCCCTGCAGCCTTTAATGTTGATGTGATATCCATGCTACAGCATCATATACTAATATATTAACTTTCTTGTAATCTTTCATACTAGTGATATCCAACATATAATATCTAAAATATAATAACTGCCATGTGGTTTTAAAAAATACTATAGTATCAATAATATAGAATTTAAAATTTATATAATAGTTGCCATGTGACCTGTATATCTATATGATATCCAAACTATAACACATGATACTAAAGTAATAGTGCCAGTAATATGATATTCATACTATAGCCTCTCAGTCTTACAGAATAGCTCTCCTGTGGCTTTTAATACCAATGAATATATACTGTCTTATGTAATCTAACTTAATAATAATAATCTAATATATATTCCCTGTGTCCTTTAACATTAAAGAAATATCCATATATATCACTACTGTGATATCCATATTATAGACTCTAAAACTGATAAAATAGCTGCCCTGTGACCTTTAATATTGGTGTACTATCTACACTATAGAATTCTGTACTAACATAATAGCTGGCTATAATTTTTTATAATAGTATATCTATTCTATCACTTCTCAAGCTAATAATAGATGCCATGCATTTCTTAATATCAATGTAATAATTATATGGCACCATCTCTAACTAATATAATAGGTGCCTTGTGACCTTAAATATTAATATCATAATAATTAATATAATATTGATGTTATATTAATACATGTCCTGTGCCCTTAGTAATAATCACATATGATCTGACACTAGTATACTAGATATCTTATGGCCTTTAATATAATATGCTATCCATAGTATAGCATCTAAACCTAATATAATAGCTGTCTGGGTTCTTTAATATTAATATAATAAACATATCGTACTCAGTTTTGAATATATAATAGCTGCTCTGTGTCCTTTAATACTAAAATAAAATCTACATGATAGCATCTAAAGTAACAACTATCCTTTGGCCTTCATATCAATATAATATTCATAATATAGAGCCAAAAACTAATATAATGGCTTTCTTATGGACTTTAATACTTATATCCATATAATAGCATCTGAAAGTGATGCAATATCTTCTCTGTGGCCTTCAATACTAATGGTATGCATAGTGCAGTAAATAAAACTAACATAATGTTTGCCTTTACTGGACTTTACCACTAAGATAATATACAAAATATCGCATCTAAAACCAATATGATAGTTACCATGTAGACTTTGATACAAATATTCATAATATACTGTTTGAAATAAATATAATAGCTGTGCTTTGGCCTTTAATATGATATAATGTTTGTACTATAGCATCTAAAACTCATATAATAGCTGCCGTGAGTCTTTAATACTATTATGAAATTCATAAGGCAGCATCTAATATTAATATAATAGTTGCTTTTGTAGCTAATATGCATTCTAAACATAATAGAATAACTGTATTTTGGCCTATAATATTCTAAATATAATAGTAAAATATCCATGCTATATCATCCAAAATGTAATAATTGCCCTGTAGGCTTTTTTAGTAAAATGATATCCATACTCTAGCATCTGAAGCTAATATAATAGCTGCCCTCTGGTAATTAGTAATAATGTAGTATTCATATTATTTCATCTTAAATTGATGTAATAGATATTCTAGACCTTTAACATTAATACAATATTTATGCTAGAATCTAAAACTAACATAAAATGTAACCCATGGTCTTTAATCTAACATAATAGTCACTCTAAAGCATCTTAAACTAATGTAATACGTCTTTGATCTTAAATAGTAATGTGATATTCATATTATAGCATTTGATACTAATATAATAGCTTCCCTTTGTCCTTTAATATTAAAATAGCATTTATACTATGCCATCTTTTTTAAAAAAATTAGTTATAGTTGGACATAATGTTTTTATTTTATTTTTACGTGGTGTTGAGGATAAAACCCAGTGCCTCATGCATGATAGGCAGTTGTTCTACCTCTGAGCCACAACCCCAGCCCTATACTATGCCATCTTAAAATCATATAATATCTGTCCTGTGGCCTTGATTATTATATTAATGTAAGTTCATGTTACAGTAACTAAAACTATTATAATAGCTGCCCTGTGGCATTTAATATCAATAGGATATCCCTTACTGAGTCCTCTAAAACTTGCTTAATAGCTTTCCTATGTCTTTTGTAACTAATATAATATCAACCCTGTAGCATCTAAAACTAAAAGGACAGCTGCATTGTAGCCTTTTATATTCATATAATATCCATAGCAGCATCTAAAATTGATATAATAGCTATGGTGTATCTTTTAATATTAACATGATTTTTCACATTATAGCATCAAAAATGATATAGCTATCCTGAGGTCTTTAATACTAATATGAGATCCATATTTTAGCATCTAAACCTGATGTAATAGTTGCTCTGTGGCCTTTAATATTAATATGATGTCCCTACCGAGTCCTCTAAAACTCATTAGTTAGCTTCCATATGTCTTTTGTTACTAACATAATATCCATCGTATAGAATCTCAAACTAAAACAATAGTTGCCTTGTGGCCTTTTACATTAATGCAATACCTAAAATTGATAAAATATCTGGTCTTAAAAACTGATATCATATAGAAGCTATAGACACTAACATTATTATAACTGCTGCCTTGTGGTCTCTAAAACCAAATGATGTCCACACTATAACATCTATAACTAATATAATATCTGTTATATGTCCTTTAATATTACGAAAATATTCATGCTCTAGCATCCTAAAGTAATAGCTTCCCTATGGCTTTCAGCACTAATATAATATCCATACAATTTTATCTAAAGCTAATATATATATATATATATATATATATATATATATATATATATATATATATCTGACATCTAATACTAATAAAATATCCAAGTTGTGGTCTTTATAGTACTATAATATTCATAATATAGCATCTAAAATAACTATAATAGCTGCCTTGTGACCTTTTATATTAATTAATATCCATATTATAGCATCCTAAGCTAATATGATATATATTCTGTAGCCTTTAACACTAGTGTACTATTCACATATTAGTACCTAAAACTGATAAAATAACTGCCCTTTGGCCTGTAACATCGATGTAATATTCATACTTTGCTATCTCAAACTAATGTAATAGCTGACATGTGGCCTCTCATATTTATATTATGTCCATAGAATAGCATAAAAACTAATATGATAGCTGACATCTGGCCTTTGAGTTAATGTAATATTAATAAAATAACATCTTAAACTAATATAATGGGTAAACTTTGGTCCTTAATACTAATAGATGTTATAACATGTATACCACAGAATCATATACTAATATTTTATCTGCCCTTTGGCCTTTAGTTTTAATATAATATCCATAGTATAGCATTTGAAACTAATTTCAAAACTATTCTATGGACTTTGATATTAATATTATATTTGTGTTTTGGCATTATAAACTAATATAATAGCTGCATTATGATCTATAATGTAAGTGTAATATCTATACTAAATCCTTTTAAAACTGGCATAATAGCTGTTCTGTGGCCCTTAACAGTGATAAGATATCTAAACTATAGTATCTAAAATTAATGTAATAGCTGTACTGTGGCCCTGAATACTAATGTGATATACATACTATAGCATCTAAAACTAATATAATAGCTGCCCTGTAGTGTTCAATACTAATATGATATGTATATTATAGCCTCTAAAACCAATGCAATAGATGTAGTGTGACTTTTAATATTAATATACCATTCTTTCTATGATCTGTATATATTTCTATGACCAATATAATAATTTCCTGGTCAATTTTCATATTTATTTATTGTCCGTATTATAGCATCTAAAACAGATAAATAGATGCCCTGTGGCATTTAATATGAACATTATATCCATACTATTGCACTTTAAACTAATATATCTGCTTTATGGCTAATAACTAATATGATATTCCTATAATCTTATCTAAAATTAATATATTAACTGCCCTGTTGACTTTAATACTAATGTGGTATTCATACTCAAGGAACTAAAAGTGGCATAATTTTTACCTTTGGCCTTTAATACTAATATGGTATCTATATTAGAACATCTAAAACTGATCAAATGGCTGTAATACCAGTAACAAGTTCTGCTTCTTAACATGTTGACATATAACATTAGAGAAGCACACCAAAGCAAGCATATAAAACAGGATTTATTTAAAAAGGGGTAACAGACTTCTCCTTGGAGGGAGAAAGGGGCCATAGCTGGTATCCTGGAATTCCAAGAGCCATTTATTTTATTTTATTTTATTTAAATTTGTTTTAATTAGTTACACATGACAATATAATGATCTTGACATATCATACATTTGAATTAGATGGGGTATAATTTCTCATTGTTCTGAGTGTACAGGTTGCAGAATCCCATTGGTCATGCAGTCAAATATATACATACAGCAATAATAATGTCTACTTTATTCTGCTACACTTTCTTCTCCCCCTCCCCTCCCATCACTTCTCTCTACCCAATCTAATGTGACACACTTCTTTTTTTTTTCTTTTTCCTCACCTGTAATGATGAGGGTCTCCTTCCATCTTCGTGCAATTCCCCTTCTCCCTCCCTTTCCCTCCCACCTCTCTATCAGCAAGAGCCTTTTTATATGTCTTAGGCTTCTTTTGTTTTTTTGCTGTCTTCCCTTTATCTCTTTCCTTCTTGCATACAAGACTAGGCCCAGGAGATGCTCAGTGGGATGGCCAAAAGATGAGAAGCAGATGGGGTGGAGGGGCCAAAGTGGAGCATTTGGGCAGGAAGAAGGCCCAGGGTGAATTAACTACCAACTTTTACAGCTCCCTCTAGGGAAGGACAATTCCTGGGCAGGTTACCTTAGCAACAAGTTGGAGCAGGGGCAGATTATCTTGATCAGGGTGGGGGAAGGGCTCTGAAGGCATTAGCATTTTAATCCCTCTCCAACATCTGGGACTAACTGTAATTGGCCTCCTTGATCTGATCTGACTCAATCTACCTATCTTTACTGACTGCCTAACTAATTTTGTGTTCAGTTGCACTTTGAACTTTGATATGAATGATAGCCATACTATAGTATTCAAAGCTAATATAATAATTGTACTGTGACACTTATAATTAATATCATTATTATAGATTTAAAACCAATATAATAGCTTTCCTGTGACATTTAATTTTAATAAAATATTGAAACTAGAGCATCCTATACTTATATTATAGCTGCTTGTGACATTTATGATTAATATAATATCAGCATTATAGATTTTAAAACTAATATTATAGGTACTTTTTGATATTTAATTTAAATATAATATGCATACTATAGCATCTAACCTAACCCTAACCCGAACACTTACCCTAACCCTACCCCTAACCCTAACCCTAATCCTAATCCGAACCATAACCCTAAACCTAAACCTAACCCGAAACCGAACCCTAACGCTAACCCTAACCCTTATTCAAACCCGACCCGAACCATAACCCTAACCCTAATCATAACCAGAACCCTAACCCTAACCCGAAACCGAACCCTAACCTTAACCCTAAACCTATCCCTAACCGAACCTAAACCGTAACCCGAACCCTAAACCTAACCCGAACTCTAACCCTAAACCTAAACCTTCCCTAACCCTAACCATAACCTGAACCGAAACCTAAACCTAATCCTAAACCTAACCCTAACCCTAACCCGAACCCTAACCCTAACCCTAATCCGAACCATAACCCTAACCCTAACCCTAACCAGAACCCTATCCCTAACCCTAACACTAACCCTAACACTAACCCGAACCATAACCCTAACCTGAACTCGAACCCTAACCATAACCCTAACCCAAACACTAACCCTATCCCTAACCCTAAACCTAAACCGAACCCGAACCTGAACCCGAACCCTAACCTTAACCCAAACCCTAACCCTAACCCTAAGAGTAAACCTAACTTCAACCCAAACCTTAACCCTAACCCTAAAACTAAACCTAAAACGACCACGAACCTGAACCCGAACCCTAACCTGAACCCTAACCATAACCCGAACCCTAACCCTGACCCGATTCCGAACCCGAACCCTAACCCTAAACCTAACCCTAACCCTAACCCTAACCCTAACACTAACCGTCACCCTAACAAGCAAACTAACCCTAACCCGAACTCAAACCCTAACCATAACCCTAACCCAAACCCTAACCCTAACCCTAACCATAACCCTAAACCGAACCCGAACCTGAACCCGAACCCTAACGCTAACCCTAACCCTAACCCGAACACTAACACTATCCTCAACACGAATCCTAACCCTAACCCTAAACCGAACCCGAAACAGAACCCGAACCCTAACCTGAACCTTAACCCTAACCCTAACCCTAAACTGAACCAGAACCCTAACCCTAAACCTAACCCTAACCCTAACACCAACCCTAAACCTAACACTAACCCGAACCCTAACCCTAACCCGAAATCGAACCCTTACCATAACCCTAACCCAAACCCTAATCATAACCCTAAACCTAAAACGAACACGAACCTGAAACCGAACACTAACCTGAACCCTAACTTTAACCCTAAACCTAATCCTAACACGAACCATAACCCTAACCTGAACCCGAAACTGAACCCTAACCCTAACCCAAACCCTAACCCGAACCCGAACCCTAAACATAACCATAAACCTAAACCTAACCGGAACCCTAAACAGAACCCTAACCCTAACCATAACCCGAACTCGAACCCTAACCCTAAACCTATACCGAACCCGAACCCAAACCCTAATTCTAACCCGAATCCTTACCCTAACTCCAAAACTAGACCTAATTCTAACCCGAACCCGAACCCTAACCCGAACCCTATCCGGAAACCTAACCCTAACCCTAACCCTAACACTAAACCGAACCTGAACCCGAACCCTAACCCTAACCCTATCCCTAACCCTAACCCTAACCCTAACTCTAACCCTAACCCGAACCCTAACTCGAACCCGAACCCTAACTCTGACCCTAAACATAACCTGAACCCTTACCCTATCGCTAACCCTAACCCTAACCCTAAGCTATACCCGAACCCTAACCCGAACCCGAATCCGAACTGTAACACTAACCCAAACCCTAACCTTAACCCTAACCCGAAACCGAACCTTAACCCTAACCCTAACCCTTACCCTTACCCGACCCAAACCATAACCCTAACCAAAATCATAACCCGAACCCTAACCCTAACCCGAACCCAAAACCTAATCCTAACCCTAACACTACCACTAACCCTAAACCTTACCCGAACCCGTCCTGAACCCTAATCCTAAACCTAACCCTAACCCAAACCCTATACCTTACCCGAACCCTAACCCTAACCCTAAACCTAAACATAACCCGAAACCTAACCCTAACCCTAAACCTAAACCTAACCCAACCCTAACCCGATCCGAAACCCTAACAATAACACTAACCCGAAACCAAAACCGAATCCGAAACCTAACCCTAACACTAACCCGAACCCTAAACCTAACGCTAAACCTAACCCTAACCCTAACTCTAACCCGAACCCGTAACCTAACCCTAACTCAAACCTGAACCTGAATCCGAACCCTAATCATAACCCGAACCCTAACACTAACACGAACCCTAATCCTAAACCTAACCCTAACCCTAACCAGAACCCTTACCCAAACCCTACCCTTAACCCTAACCCTATCCTAATCCGAACCCTAACCCTAACCCGAACCCGATCAGAACCATAGCCCTAACCCTAATCATAACCCGAACCCTAAACCTAACAAGAACCCTAACCCTAACCCAAACCCTAAACCTAACCCTTACCCAAAACCTAACCCTAACCCTAACCCGAACCCGAACCCTAAACCTAACCCTAACCCGAACCCGAACCCTAACACTGACCCTAACCATAACCTGAACCCTAACCCTAACCATAGCCCTAACCCTAACCCTAAACCTAAATCTAACCCTAACCCGAACCCTAACCCTAACCCTAACCCGAACACTAAGGCTAACCCTAACCCTAACACTAACCCTAACCCTAAACCGAACCCGAACATGAACCCGAACCCTATCCTGAACGCTAAAACTAACCCGAATCCTAACCCGAACCCGAACCCTAAACCTAACTCAAACCCTAAACCTAACCCTAACCCTAACCCAAAACCTTACCCTAACCCTAACCCTAACCCTAACCCTAATCCTAATCCGAACCCCAAGCCGATCCTTAACCATAACCCTAATCCGAACCGAACCCTAAACCTAATCTTAAACCTAACACTAACCCTAACCCGAACCCGAACTCTAACCCTAACAATAACCCTAACCCTAACCCTAATCTGAGACCTAAACCTAACCCTAACCCTAACCCGAACACGAACCCTTACCCTAACCTTAACCCTAACCCTAACCCTTACCCGAACCCGACCCAAACCATAACCCTAATCCAAATCATAACCCGAACCCTAACCCTAACCCGAACCCGAAACCTAACCCTACCCCTAACACTACCACTAACCCTAAACCTTACCCAAACCCGTCCTGAACCCTAATCCTAAACCTAACCCTAACCCAAACCCTATACCTTACCCGAACCCTAACCCTAAACCTAAACCTAACCCGAAACCTAAACCTAACCCTAACCCTAACCCTAAACCTAAACCTAACCCAACCCTAACCAGAACCCTTACCCAAACCCTACCCTTAACCCTAACCCTATCCTAATCCGAACCCTAACCCTAACACTAACCCGAAACCGAAACCGAAACCTAATCCTAACCCTAACCCTTACCCGAACCCGATCAGAACCATAGCCCTAACCCTAATCATAACCCGAACCCTAAGCCTAACAAGACCCCTAACTCTAACCCAAACCCTAAACCTAACCCTTACCCTAAACCTAACCCTAACCCGAACCGAACCCTAAACCTAATCCTAAACCTAACCCTAACCCTAACCCTAACCCTAATATGAACCCTAACCCTAACCCTAACATAACCATAAACCTAAACCTAACCTAACCCTAATCCAAACCCTAACCCTAACCCTAACCCTAAGCAGAACCCTAACCATGACCCGAACTCAAACCCTAACCATAACCCTAACCCAAACCGTAACCCTAACCCTAACCCTAAACCTAACCCGAACCCGAACCTGAACCCGAACCCTAACCCTAACCCTAACCCTAACCATAACCCCTACACTAACCCTAACTTCAACCCGAATCCTAACTCTAACTCTAACACTAAACCTAAACCGAACCCGAACCTGAACCCGAAACCTAACTTGAACCCTAACCCTAACCCTAACCCTAACCCGAACCCGAACCCTAACCCTAACCATGAACCTAAACCTAACCAGAACACTAAACCGAACCCTAACCCTAACCCTAAACCTAACTTGAAACCGAACCTAACCATAACCCTACCCGAAACCGAACCCGAACCCTAATTCTAATGCGAATCATAACCCTAACTCTAAAACTAACAATAACACAAACCCTAACCCGAACCCTAACCCGAAACCTATCGCGAACCCTAACCCTAACCATAACCCTAACCCAAACCTAACTGAACCCTAACACTAACACTAACACTAACCCTAAGCATAACCCAAACCCAAACCTAACCCAAACCCTAACCCGAACCCGATCCCTAACCCTAACCCGAACCCGAAACAGAACCCTAAGCCTAACCCTAACCCTAACCCTAAACCGAACCCAAAACTGAAACCGAACCCTAACCTGAACCCTAACCCTAACCCTAACCTAACCCGAACCGGAACCCTAACCCTAACCCGAACCTGAACCAGAACTCTAACCCTAACCGTAACCCGAAAACAAACCTTCCCCTAACCCTAACCCTAACCCGAAACCTAACCCGAACCCGAACACTAACCCTAAACTAAAACGAAACCTAACCCTAATCCTAACCCTAACCGTAAGCCTAACACTAACCCTAACTAGAACACAAACTCGAACCTTAACCCTAACCCTAACCCTAACCGTAACCCAAACCCGAACCTGAACATGTACCCTAACCCGAACCAGAACCCTAACCCTAACCCTAACCCTAACCAGATCCCAAACTCGAACCCTAACTTTAAACCGAACACTAACCCTAACCCTAAGCTTAACCCTAACCCTAACCCTAACCTGAATCCCTAAACGTAACCGGAACCCGAACCCGAAACCGAACCCTAACCCTAACCCTAACCCTAACCCTAATCCTAACCTTAACCCGAACCAGAACCCTGACCCTAACCCGAACACTAACCACAACCCTAACCGTAACCCTAATACTAACCCGAACCAGAACACTAACCCGAACCCTAAACCTAATAATAACCCGAAACTGAACCCGAACCCGAAACCTAACCCTAACCCTAACCCTAACCCAAACCCTAACCCTAACCCTAATCCTATCCTTAACTCGAACCCTAACCCTAAAACTAACTCTAACCCGAAACCTAACTGTAACTCTAACTGTAACCCGAACCCTAATCCGAACCCGAACACAACCCTAACCCTAACCCGAACCCTAACACTAACCCTAATCCCAACCCTAACCCTAACCTGAACCCTAAACCTAACCGTAACCCTAAACGTAAACCTAAACCTAAACCGAAACCGAACCCAAATCTAACCGTATCCCTAACCCGAACACTAACCCTAACCCTAACCCTAACCCTAATCGAACCCGAACCCTAACCCTTACCCTAACCCTAACCCAAACCAGAACCCTAACCCTAACCCTAATCCGAAAACAAACCCTAACCCTAACCCTAAACCTAACCTGAACGCTAACCCGAACCTGAACACTAACCCTAACCCTAAACCGAATCCTAAACCTAACCCTAACCCTAAACCTAACCGTAAGCCTAACCCTAACCCTAACCCTAACCCTAACCCGAACACGAACACGAACCCTAACCCTAATCCTAACCCTAACCCTAACCCGCACCATAACCTGAACCCTAACTCTATCCCTAACCCGAACCCTAACCATAAACCTAACACTAACCGGAACCCTAATCTAACCCTCACCCTAACCCTAATCCTAACCTTAACACAAATTATAACCCTAACCCTACACCGAACCATAACCGTAACCATAACCATAAGCCTAAACCTTACCCGAACCCTCAACCTAACCCTAATCCTAACCTTAACACGAACCTTAACCTAACCCTACCCCGAACCCTAACCCTAAACATAACCCGAACCCTAACCTTAACCAGAACTGAACACTAACCCGAAACTGAACCCTAACCCTAAACCGAACCCTAACCCTAATCCTAACCCAAACCCTAACCCTAACCCTAACCCGAACCCAAACCCTAACCCTAATCCTAACCCGAACCCAAACCCTAACCCTAATCCTAAACCTAACCCTAAACCTAACCCAACCCGAACCCTAACCCTAACGGCTAACCCTAACCATAACCATAATCCGAACGCCAACCCTAACCCGAACCCTATCCCGAACCTTATCCCTAAACCTAACCCTAACCCAATCCCTAACCTGAAACCTAACCCTATCCCGAACTCGAACCCTAACCATAACCCTAACACAAACACTAACCCTAACCTTAACCATAAACCTAACCCGAAACTGCAACCTAACCCTGCCCCTAACCATAACTTAAATCCCTAACCCTAACCTAACCCTAAACCTAACCCTAACCCTAACCCTAAACGGATCCTGAAACCTAACATTAACCCTAAACCTAACCCTAACCCTAACCCTAACCCAAACCCTAACCCTAACCCTAACCCTAACCCAAACCCTAAACCTAACCCTAACCCTAACCCTAAACCTAAACCGAACCTGAACCCTAAACCTAACACTAACCCGAACCCTAACCCAAAACCGAACGCTAAACTTAACCCAAACCCTAAACCTAAACCTAACCCTAACCCTATCCCTAACCTGAACCCTAACCCGAACTCGAACCTAACAATAACCCTACCACTAGCACTAAACCGAACCCGAACCTGACCCTAACCATAACCTGAACACTAACCCTAACCTAACCCTTACACTAACCCTAACCCTAATCCTAATTCGAACCCTAACCCTTTCCCGAAACCGAACCCTAACCCTAAACCTAACCCTTACCCGAACCCGACCCGAACCCTATCCCTAAACCTAACCATAACCCGAACCATAACCCAACCCTAAACCGAGGCCTAACCCTAAACCTAACACTACCCGTAACCCAAACCCTAACCCGAACCCGAACCTTAACCTAACCCTAAACCTAACCCTAAAGCTAACCCTAACTGAAACTGAAACCTAACCCTAACCCTAACCCTAACTTGAACCCGAAACCTAACCCTAATCTTAACCCTAACCCTAACTCTAATCGGACCCTAACCCTAACCCTAACACAAACCCTTACCCGAACTCTAACACTAAATCGAACCCGAAATGTTAAACCGAAACCTAACCTGAACCCTAACCATAACCTTAACCCTAACCTGAATCCGAAACCTAACCCTAACCCGAAACCGAACCAGAACACTAACCCTAAACCTAACCCGAATACAAACCCTAACCCTAACCCTAACACTAACCCGAAACCTAACACGAACCCGAATACTAACCCTAATGCTTACCCTTACCCGAACCGTAACCCTAAGCCTAACCCTAATCCTAACTCGAACCTGAACCCGAACCCTAACCTGAACCCTAACCCGAATCCTAACCCTAACAGTAAACCTAACTCTTACCCTAACCCGAAACCTAACACTAACCCTAACCCTAAATGAACCCTAACCCTAACCCTAACCCTAACCCTAACTCGAACCTGAACCCTAAACCTAATCATAACCCTAACCCTAACTATAATCGGAAACCTAACCCTAACCCTAACCCTAACTCGAACCCTAACCGAACTCTAACACTAAACCGAACAAGAAAATTAAACCCAACCCTATCCTGAACCCTAACCATAACCCTAACCCTAACCCGATCCCGAACCCTAAACCTAACCTGAAATGGAACCAGAACCCTAACCCTAACCCTAACCCTAACCCTAACCCTAGCCCTAACCCTAACCCAAACCTGAACACTAACCCTAAACCTAAACCAAAACCTAACCCTAACCCTATCCCTAAACCTAACCGTAAGACTAACCTAACCCTAAACCTAACCCTAACACGAACCCTAACCCTAACCCTAACTCTCATGCTAAAACGATCCCGAACTCGAACCCTAACTTTAACCCGAACACTAACCCTAACCCTAACACTAACTCGAACCCTAACCCTAACCCGAATCCTAACCCTAACTGGAACCCGAAACGGAACCCTAACCCTAACACTAATGCTAACCCTAATCCTAACCTTAACCAGAACCAGAACCCTAACCCTAACCCGAACCCTAACCCTAACCCTAACCGTAACCCTTTCCCTAACCCGAACCAGAACCCAACCCTAACCCTAACCCGAACCCGAACACTAACCCTAACCCTCAACCTAACCCTAACCCGAAGCCGAACCCAAACTAGAACCCTAACCCTAAACCTAACACGAAACTGAATCCTAACCCCTAACCCGAACCCTAACCCGAACCCTAACCCTAACCCTCACCCTAACCCTAATCCTAACCTTAACCCAAACCAGTACCCTAAGCCTAACCCGAACACTAACCGTAACCCTAACCATAACCCTAACCCTAACCAGAACCCGAACCCAACCCGAACCCTAACCCGAAACCGAACCCTAATCCTAAGCAGAACCATAACCCTAACCCTAACCCAAACCCTAACCCTAACCCTAACCCGAACCGAACACTAATGCTAAACCTATACCTAACCCTAAACCTAAACCTAACCCGAACCCTAACCCTAATGCTAACCCTAACCCAAATTCTAAATAGAACCCTAACCATAACACTAACCCTAACCCGAACCCTATCCCTAACCCTAACCCTAATCCGAACCCGAACCCAAAACCTGACCCAAACCCGAACTCGAAACCTAACCATAACCCGAAACCAAACACTAACCCTAACCCTAACCCTGACACTAAACCGACCCGAACCTTAACCCAAACCCTAACCTGAACCCTAACCCCAAACCGAACCCGAAACTTAAACTAAAACCTAACGTGAACCCTAAATATAACCTTAACCCTAACCTGAATCCGAACCCTAACCCTAACCCGAAAACAAACCCTAACCCTAACCCTAACCCTAAGTCGAACCCAAACCGAACCCGAACACTAACCCTAACGCTTACCCTTACCCAAACAATAACCCTAAGCCTAACCCTAACCCTAACTCGAACCTGAACCCGAACCCTAACCTGAACCCTAAATCCAATCCTAACTCTAACCATATCCCTAACTCTTACCCTACCCCAAAACCTAACACTAACCCTAACCCTAACCGAACCCTAACCCTAACCCTAACACTAACCCTAACTCGAACCCGAACCCTAAACCTAATCATAACCTAATATAACTCTAATCGGAACCCTAACCCTAACCCTAACCCTAACTCGAACCCTAACCCGAACTTTAACACTACAACTAACCCGAAAATTAAATCGAACCCAAACCTGAACCCTAACCATAACCCTAACCCTAACCCGAACCCGAACACTAACACTAACCCTAAACCAAAACCTAACCCTAACCCTATCCTTAAACCTAACCTTAAGCCTAACCCTAATTCTAAATCTAAAAATGACACAAACCCGAACCCTAACCCTAACCCTAAACCTAACCCGAACCCGAACCCGAATCTGAACCCCCAACCCTAAACATAACCCGAACCCGAACCCGAACCCGAATCTGAACCCCAATCCTAAACATAACCCGAACCCTAACCCTAACCCTCTCACCCTAACGCGATCCCGAAATCAAACCCTAACTTTAACCCGAACACTAACCCTAATCCTAACCCTAAACCTACCCTAACCCTAACCCGAATCCTAACCCTAACCGGAACCCGAATCCGAACCCTAAACCTAATCCTAACCCGAATCCTAACTCTATCTCGAACCCGAACCCGAAAGCTAACCCTAACCCAAACCCTAACCCTAACCCTAACCCTAACCCTAACACTAACAAGAACCCGAACCGAAAACCTAACTCTATCCCGAACCTTAACCCTAAACATAACGCTAAAACTAACACTAACACTAAACCGAACCCGAACCTGAAACCGAACCCTAACCTGAAGCCTAACCCTAAACCTAAACCTAACTGAACCCGATCCCTAACCCTAAACCGAACCCGAATCCTAACCCTAACCCAAACCAAACCCTTACCCTTACCCTAACCCTAAACCTAACCCTAACCCGAACCCTAAACCTAACCCTAAACGGAACAATAACCCTAAAACTACCCATAACCCTAAAAGCCTAACTCGAACCCTAAGCCTAATCCTAACACGAACACGAACTCTAACCCTAAACCTAGCACTAACCCTAACCCGAACCCGAACCCTAAACTTAACGCTAAACATAACCCGAATCCTAACCCTAACCCTAACCCTAACTCAAAACGGAACCCGAAACCTAACCTTAACCCTAACCGTAACCCTAAACATAACCATAACCAGAACCCTAACCCTAACCCGAACCCGAACCCGAACCCTAAACCTAACACTAACCCGAACCTGAAACCTAACCCTAACCCTAACCCGAACACTAAACCTAACCCTAACCCTAAACCTAACCCTAAACCGAACCGTAACCCTAACCCTAGCCCTAACCCCAACCCTAATCATAACCCTAAACCTAACACTAAACCTAAACCTAACCCTAAACCTAACTCGAACCATGACCCTAACCCTAACCCTAACCGTTACCGTTACCCGAACCCTAACCCTAAGCCTAACCCTAACCCCAAACAAAACACTAACCCGAATGCTAACAATAAACCTAACCCTACTCTTACCCTAAACCGAAACCAAATCCTAACCCTAACCCTAACCGAACCCTAACCCTACCCTAACCCTAAACCTAACCCTAACTCGTACTCGAACCCTAAACCTAATCCTAACCCTAACCCTAACTCTAATCGTAAACCTAACCCTAAGCCTAACACAAACACTAACCCGAAATCTAACACTAAACCGAACCCGAAACTTAAACCAAAACCTAACCTGAACCCTAAATATAACCTTAACCCTAACCTGAATCCGAACCCTAACCCTAACCTGAAACCGAACCAGAACACTAACCCTAACCCTAACCCGAAAACAAACCCTAACCCTAACCCGAACCCGAACACTAAACCTAACCCTAAATCGAAACCGAACCCTAACCCTAACCCTAAACCTAACCCGAACCCGAACACTAACCCTAACCCTAAATCGAAACTGAACTCTAACCCTAACCGTAACCCAAACCCGAAACCGAACATGAACCCGAACCCTAACCATAACCCAAACCCTAACCCTAACCCTAACCCTAATCCTAACCCTAACCCGATCCCGAACTTGAACCCTAACTTTAAACCGAACACTAAACCTAACCCTAACCCTAACCCTAACCCGAATCCTAACCCTAACCGGAACCCGAACCCGAACCCTAACCCAACCCCTAATCCTAACCCTAATCCTAACCTTAAACAGAACCAGAACACTGACCCTAACGCGACCCTAACTGTAACCCTAACCATAACACTAACCCTAACCCGAAACCGAACCCAATCCTAACCCTAACACGAACCCGAACACTAACCCTAACACTAACCTTAACACTAAACCGAACCCGAACCTGAACCAGAACCCTAAGCTGAACGTTAACACTAACCCTAAACCTAACCCGAACCCGAAACCTAACCCTGATCCTAACCATAACCTGAACCCTAACCCTAACTTCACCCTAACCCAAAACCTAACCCTAACCCTAAACGGAACCTGAAACCTAACCCTAACCCTAACCCTAACACTAACCCAAACCCTAACCCTAACCCTAACCCTAACGCTAACGCTAATCCTAACCCTAAACCAAACCTGAACCTAAACCCGACCCTAACCTGAACCCTAAACCTAACATTAACCCAAACCCTAACCCTAACCCGAACCCGTAACCCTAACCCGAACCCGAACCCTAACCATAACCGTAAGCCTAACACTAAACCTAACCCAAACCCAAACCCTAACCCTAACCCGAAACCGAATCCGAACCCTAACCCTAACCCAAACCCTAACCCTTACCCTAACCCTAACCCTAACCATAACCCGAACCCTAACCCTAACCCTAAACCGAACAATAATCCTAACCCTACACATAACCCTAACCCTAAGCCTCACTCTAACCCTAAGCCTAAGCCTAACATGAACCCGAACTCTAACACTAACCCTAGCCCTAACCCTACCCCGAACCCGAATCCGAACCCTAACCTTAACGCTAAACATAACCCGAACCCTAACCCTAACCCTAACCCTAACTCTAAACGGAATCCGAAACCTAACTTTAACCCGATCCAGAACACTAACCCTAACCGTAACCATAACCAGAACCATAACCCTAATCGGAACCCGAACCCGAACCCTAACCCTCACCCGAACCTGAACCCTACCCCGAATGCGAACCCTAAACCTAACCCTAACTCTTACCATAAACCGATACCTAACCCTAAACCTAACCCTAACCGAACCCTAAACCTAACCCTAACCCTAAACCTAACCCTAACTCGAACCCGAACCCTAACCCTAATCCTAACCAAAACCCTAACTCTAATCGGAACCCTAGCCCTAACCCTAACCCAAACCCAAACCGAACTCTAACCCTAAACCGAACCCCAAACTTAAACCAAAAGCTAACCTGAACCCTAACCATAACCTTAAGCCTAACCTGAACCCTAACCCTAAGCCTAACCCGAAAACAAACCCTAACCCTAAACCTAACCCTAACCCGAACACTAACCTGAACCGAACACTAACCCTAACCCTAAACCGAAACCTAAACCTAAGCCTAATCCTAACCATAAACGTAAGCCTAAACCTAACCCTAACCCTAACCCGTACACGAACCCGAACCCGAACGCTAACCATAACCCAAACCCTAAGCCTAACCCTAACCCTAACCCGATCCCGAACTTGAAGCCTAACTTTAACCCGAACACTAACCCTAACCCTAACCCTAACCCTAACCCTTACCTGAATCCTAACCCTAACCGGAACCCGAACCCGAACCCTAACCCTAAACCTAACCCTAACCCTAACCCTAACCGGAACCCGAACCAGAATCCTGACGCTAAGCCGAACCCTAACCGTAACCCTAACCATAACCCTAACCCTAACCTGAAACCGAACAAAGCCTAACCCTAACCCGAACCCAAACACTAACCCTAACCCTAACCCTAACCTAAACCCAAACCCGAACCCTAACCCTAACCCTAACCCTAACCTGAATCCGAACCCGAACCCTAACCCTCACTTAACCCTAATCCTAAACTTAACCCGAACCATTACCCTAACCCTAACCCGAACCCTAACCATAAACCTAACCGTAACCCTAACCCTAACCTGAACCCTAACCCAAACCTAACCCTAACCCGAACCTGAACACTAACCCTAAACACAACCCTAAGTCTAACCCGAACCCTAACCATAACCCTAACTGTACCCCTAACCCTAACCCGAATCCGAACCCAACCCTATCCCTATCCCGAACCCAAACACTAACCCCAACCCTAACCCTAACCCAAAACCGAACCCTAACCCTAAGCCTAAGCCTAACCCGAACCCTAACCCTAACCCTGACCCTAACCCTTACCCTAACCCTAACCCTAACTTGAACCCAAACCCTAACCCTAACTCTAACCCTAACCCGAACCCTATCACTAACACTAACCCTAACCCGAAACCTAACCCGAACCATAACCCTAACCCGAACTCGAACCCTAACCATAACCCTAACCCAAACACTAACCCTAACCCTAACACTAACAGTAAACCAAACCCTAACCTGAACCCTAACCCTAACCCTAAACCTAACCCGAACCCGAAACCTAACCCTGACCCTAACCATAACCTGAACCCTACCCTAACCTAACCCTAACCCTAACTCTAACCCTAACCCTAAACCGAACCTGAAACCTAACCCTAACCCAAACCCTAAACCTAACCCGAACCCTAACCCTAACACTAACCCTAACACTAAACCTAAACCGAACCCGAAACCAAACCCTAAACCTAACCCAAACCTAAGGCTAACCCTAACCCTAATCCTAACCCTAAACCTAACCCTAACCCGAACCCTAACCTTAAACATAACCCTAACCCTAATTCTAATTCGAACCCCAACCATAACCCTTTCATGAAACCGAACCCTAATCCTATCCCTAACCCTTACCAGAACCACATGCGATCCCTAACCCTAACCATAATCTGAACCCTAACTCTAACCCAAAACTGAACCCTAACCCTAACCCTAACACTACCCGTAACCCAAACTCTTACCCGAAACCGACACGAACCCTAATCCTAATTCTAACCCTAACCCTAACCCAAAACCTAACCCGAAACCGAAACCTAACCCTAACCCTAAAGCTAACCCTAACTCTAACCCTAATCCTAACCCAATACCATACCCGAACCCTAACCCTATCCCGAATCCGAACCCGAACCCTAACCCTAACCCTAACCAGAACCCTAACCCTAACCCTAAAGCTAACCCTAACCCTAACCCTAATCCTAATCCGAAACCAAAACCTAACCCTAACACTAACCATAACCCTAACCCTAAACCGAACCCGAACCCGAAACCTAACCCTAACCCTAACCAAAATAAAATCCTAAACCTAACCCTAACCCTAACCCTAACAGTAACCCTAAACCTAACCCTAACGCTGAACCTAATCTAATCCGAACCCTAACCCTAACCCTAACCCTAACCCTAACCCTAACCCTAACAATCACCCTAACCCTAATCCTAACCTTGACACAAACCAATACCCTAACCCTAACCCGAACAGTAACCATAACCCTAACCTTAACACTAACCCTAACCCGAACCCGAACCCAACCCTAAGTATAACCCGAACCCGAACACTAACCCTAAACCTAACCCTAACCCTAACCCGAACCCTAACCGTAAGCCTAATCCTAACCCGAACCCGAACACAGCCCTAACCCTATCCCGAACCCGAACAATAACCCTAACCCTAACCCTAACCCAAACCGGAAACCGAACCCGAAACCTAACCCTAACCCAAAACTGAACCCTAACCCTAAGCCTAAGCCTAACCCGAAACCTAACACTAACCCGAAACCTAACCCTTACCCTAAACCTAAGCCTAACCCGAACGCGAAACCTAACCCTAACTCTAACACGAACCCTAACCCTAACCAAAACACTAAAGCACACGCTAACCCTAACCGTAAACTGAACCCTAACCCTAACCCTAACCCTAACCCTAACCTGAACGCTATCCCTAACCCTAAGACTAAACCTAACCCTATCCCTTACCAGAACCACACCCGAAACTTCACCCTAACCGTAACCATAACCCGAACCCTAACCCTAACACGAAACCGAACCCTAAACCTAACCCTAACACTACCCCTAACCCAAGCGCTTACCAGAACCCAACCCGAACCCTAATCCTAACACTAACCCTAACCCAAAACCTAACCCGAAACCGAACCCTAAACCTAACCCTAAACCTAACCCTCAGCTGAACCCAAACCTAACCCTAACTCTAACCCTAACCCTAAACCCTAACACGATCCCAAACCTTAACCCTAACCATAACCCGAATCCGAACCCGAACCCAAACCCGAACCCTAACCGTAACCGGAACTCTAACCCTAACCCTAACCGTAACCCTAATCCTAATCTGAACCCAAAACCTAACCCTAACCCTAAACCTAACACGAACCCTAACCCTAACCTGAAACCGAAATATAACCCTAACCCTAACCCTAACCCTGCCCTAAACAGAACCTGAACCCTAACCCTAACCCTATCCGAACCGAAATCTTAACCCTAAAGCTAACCCTAACCCTAAATGAAACCCTAAACCTAACCCTAACGCTAAACCTAACCCTAATCCTAACTGTAACCTAACACTAACCCTAACCCTATCCTAAACCGAACCCGAACCAGAACCCTAACCCTAACCCTAACACGAAAACAAACACTAACCCTAACACTAACCCTAACCCGAACCCTAAACCGAACCCGAACACTAACCCTAAACCTAAACCAAAACCTAATCCTACCCTAACCCTAACCCTAACACGAACCCGAACCCTAACCCTAACACTAACCCTAACCGTAACCCGAACCCGAAACTGAACCCGAACCCTAACCATAACCCAAACCTTAACCCTAACCCTACCAATAACCCAAACCAAAACCCGATCCAGAACTCGAACCGTAACTTTAACCCGAAACTAACCCTAACCCTAACCCTAACCCTAACCCTAACCCTAACCCGAATCCTAACCCTAACCGGAACCCGAACCCAAACCCTAACCCTAACCCTAACCCTAACCTCAACATGAGCCAGAATCCTAACCCGAACCCGAACCCATTCCTAACCGTAACCCGAACCCGAACCCGAACCCTAACCCAAACCCAAACCCTAACCCGACCCGAAACCGAACCCGAACCCTAACCATAACCATAACCCGAACCCGAACTCTAAACCAAACCCTAACCCTAACCCGAACACTAACCCTAACCCTCACCCTAACCGTAATCCTAACCTTAACGCCAACCAGTACCCTAACCCTAACCCGAACCGTAACTGTGACCCTAACCGTAACCCTACCCCTTACGCGAACCCAAACACAACCCTAAACCTATCCCGAACCCGAACAATAACCCTGACACTAACCCTAACCCAAATAAGAACCTGAACCCGAACCCTAAACCTAACCCTAACCCGAACCCTAACCGTAACCCTAACCTTAACCCTAAACCTAACCAGAACCCGAACCCATTCCTAACTGTAACCCGAACCCTAACCCTAAACCTAACCCTAACCCTAACCTGAACCCTAACCCGAACCCGAACCCTAACCCAAACCCTAACCCGAACCTGAAACCGAACCGTAACCTGAACCATAAACCTAACCCTAACCCGAACCCTAGCCCGAACCCGAACCCTAACCCTAACTCAAACCCTAACCCTAACCCTAACCCTAATGGTAACCCTAACCCTAACCTGTACCCTATCCTGAACCCGAAAACCAACCCTAACCCTACGCCGAACCCTAACCCTAACCCTAACCCTAACCCTAACCCTATCCCGAAACCGAACCCGAACTCAAGCCCTAAGCCTAAACCTAACCATAACCCTAACCCTAACTCGAACCCTAACCCTAAACCGAACCCTAACCCTAACCCTAACCTGAACCCTAACCCAAACCCCAACTCTAATGCTACCCCTAACCCAAACCCTAACAGGAATCCTAACCCTAATCCTAACCCTAATCCTAACCCTAACCCTAACCCTAACACTAAACCTAACCCTAACCCTAACCCAAACCCTAATCCTAACCTGAACCTGACCAATAACCCTAACCCGAACCCTATCTCTAACCCTAACACTAAACCTATCCCTAACCCTAAGCCGAACCCTAACCCTAAACCTAAACCTAACCCTAAACCGAACCCTAACATGAACCCGAACCCTAACCCTAACCCTAACCCGAATCCTAAACCTAACTATAACCCTAAACCTAACCCTAAACAGAACCCGAACCTGAACCCGAACACTAAAAAGAACCCTAACCTTAACCTTAACCCTAACAGTAACCCAATCCTTAACCCTAAACCGAACCCGAAGCCGAACCCTAACCCTAACCCAAACACTAACACTAATACTAACCCTAACCCTAACCCGAACCCTAACCCGAACCCTAACTCGAACCTAACCCTAAACCTAAACCTACCCCTAACCCAAACCCTAACCATAACACTATCCCTAACCTAACCCGAACCCTAACCCTAACCCTAATCCTAAGCCTAACCCGAACCCTAAGCCTAAACCTAACCCGAACCCGAACCCTAACCCTAACCCTAACACTAACCGTAACCCGAAACTGAACCCAACCCCGAACCTTAACCCTAACACTAACACTAAAAGTAAGCCTAACCCGAACCCTAAGCCTAACCCTAACCCTAACCCTAACACTAACTCGAACCTGAACCCGAACCCGAAACCGAACCCTAAGCCCAACCCTAACCCTAACCCTAACCCTAACCGAAACCTAACCCTAACACTAACACTAAGCCTAACCGAACCCTAAGCCTAACCCTATCCTAACCCTAACCCTAACCCTAAACCTAATTAAAACCCAACGCCTAACCCTGACCCTAATCCTAACCCTAACCCTAACGCTAAACCTAACACGAACCCGAACCCTAACCTTACCCCTAACCCGAACATGAACCCTAACCCTAACCCTAACCCTAAACCAAAAGCTAACCCTAACCCGAACCCTAACACTAACCCTAACTCTAACCCTAACACTAACGTTAACCCTAACCCTAACTCTAACCTAACCCTAATCTTAACCCTAACTCGAACCTGAAACCGAACCCTAACCCTAAACCTAAACCTAAACCAAACCCTAACCCTAACTCTAACTCTAACCCCATCCCTAACCCTAACCCTAATTGGAACTCGAAACCTAACCGCAACCCTATCCCGAACCCTTTCCTTAACCCTAATCTGAACCCTAACCATAACCCTCACGATAACCCTAACCGTAACCTGAACCCCATACCGAAACCTAACCCTAACCCTAACTCGAAACCTAACACTAAACCTAACCCTAAACATAACCCTAACCAGAACTCTAACCCTAACGCTAACCCTAATGCGAACCCTAACCCTAACCCTAACCCTAAACCTAACCCTAAACCTAACCCAAACCCTAACCCGAAACCTAACCTAACACTAACACTAACCCTAACCCTAACCCGACGCCGACCCCGAACCCGAACCTGAACCGTAAAACTAACCCTAACACTAACCCCTTACCGTAACCCCTAACTCTAAACCTAACCCAACCCTAAACTTAACACTAACCCGAACCCTAACCATAACACTAACCCTAACCTAATCCGAACCCTAAACCCAACCCTAACCCTAAGACTAACCCGAACCCGAAGCCTAATTCTAACCCGAACCCGAACCCTAACCATACCCCTATTCCTAACCTGAACCCCTAACACTAACCCCTAAACGTAACCCTAACCCTAACCATAACCATAACAATAACCCGAACCCTAAACCTACATCTAACCCTAACCCGAACCCTACCCTAACACTTACCCTAACCCTAACCCTAAACCTAACCCGAACACTAACCCTAACCAGCCTAACCCTAACCCTGAACCATACCTGAACATGAACCCTTACCCAAAATCTAACCCTAACCCTAAACCTAACCCTAATCCTAACCCTAATCGTAACCTAACCCTAACCCTAACCGAACCCTAACACGAACCCAAACCCGACACCGAACCCGAAGCCGAACTCTAACCCTAACCCTAACCCGAACCCTAACTGTAACCCTAACCTTAATCCTAAACCTAACCCTAATCGGAACCAAAACCCAACCCGAAGGCTAACCCTATCCCTAACCCAAACCCTAAACCTAACCCTAACCCTAAACCTCACCCTAACCCTAACCGTAACCCTAACCCTAACCCTAACCCGAAACGGAACCCGACCCCGAACCCAAACCATAACCCTAAACCTAACCCTAACACTAACCCCAACCCTTAACCCTAATGCCTAACGCTAACACAAAGCCTAACAGTAACCATAACCATAACCTAAACCGAAACCTAACCCTAACACTAACCCTAACCCTAACCCTAACAGATAACCCTAAACCTAAACCCAACCTGAAACCTAACAGTAACCCTAACCCTATCCCTAACCCTAACCCCTAATCCAAACCCTAACCCTATCCCTAACCTGAAACCCAAACCCTAGACCTAACCCTAGCCTGAACCCACACCAAACCAGAACCCGAAATCTAACCATAACCCTAACACTAACCCTAACCCGAACCAGACCCAGAACCCTAACTCTAACTCTAACCCTAACCCTAACCCGAACCCGAACCCTAAACCTAACCCTAAACCTAAACCTAATCCGAACCCTAATCCAAACCTTAAACCTAACCCTAATCCTAACCCTAACGCTAACCCTAACCCGAAACCTAACCCTAACCGTAACCCCAACCCTAACCCTAAGCATAACCCAAACCCTAACCCGAACCCTTACCAGAACCCTAACCCTAACCCTAACACTAACCCTAATCCGAAATCGAATCAGAACCCTAACCCTAACCATAACCATAACCCTAACCCAAACCTAACCCGAAACCTAAACCTAACCCTCACCCTAACCCTAACCCTAATTCGAAACCTAAACCTAACCCTAAACCTAACCCTAAGCCTGACCTGAACGCGAACCCTAACCAAAATCATAACCATAACAATAACCCTTATCCTAACCCTAACCCTAACCCTAACATGATCCAGAACACTAACCCTAACCCTAACCCTAAAAATAACCCTAACCCTAACCCTAAACCTAACACGAACACTAACCTAACCCTAACACTAACCCTGACTGGAACCCGAACACGAACCCGAACACTAACCAAAACCCTAACCCGAACCCTAACCCTAACCCTAACCCGAACCCGAAGCCTAACCCTAACTCGAACCCGAACCCTAACCCTAAACCTAATCCTATACCTAACCCTATCCGGACGCAGAACCCGAACCCAAAGACTAACCAAACCATTACCCAAACCCTAACCCGAACCCGAACCCGAACCCGAACCCGAACCCGAACCCTAAAACTAACCCTAACCCTAAACCTCACCCTAACCCAAACCCTAACCCTAATCCTAACCAGAACCGGAACCCGACCCCGAACCCAAACCTTAACCCTAAACATAAACCGAACCCTAAACCTAACCCTAAACCTAATGCGAACCCTAACCCTAACCCGAATCCTAACTCTAACTCTAACCCCTAACCCTAACCCTAACCCTAACCCTAACCCGAACCCTTACCCTAACCCTAACCCTAACCCAAACCAGAAACTGAACCCTAACCCTAAACCTACCCCTAAACCTAACCCTAACCCTAACCCTAAACCTAACCCTAATCCGAAACCAACCCCAAAACCGAACCCGAACCTTAACCCAAATCTAACCCTAACCCTCACCCTAGCACTAAATCTAAATATAAACCTAACCCGAACCCGAACCCTAACGCTAACCCGAACCCTAACACTAACCTAAACTGAAACCTAACCCTAACCTTAACACTTACCCGAAACCTAACCCTAACTCTAACCCTAATCCTAATCCTAACCCTAATCCTAACCCTAACCCGACTGCGATCCCTAACCCTAACACAAACCCTAACCCAAACCTGAACCCTAACCCTAACCCAAACCCTAACCCAAACCTGAACCCTAACCCCGAAACCGAACCCAAAATCTAAACCTAACCCAAAACCTAATCCTAACCCTAACCCTAACCCTAACCCTAAACCTAATTCTAACCCTAACCCTAACCGTAAACCTAACCCTAACCATAAACCGAACCCTAACCCGAACCCTAACACTAAACCTAAGCCTAAACCTAACCCTAAATATAATGTGAACCCTAACCATAACCCGGACCCTAACCCTAACCCTAACCCTAACCAGAACTCTAAACCTAATCCTAAACCTAACCCTAACCCAAACCCAAACCCGAACCCTAACACTGACCCTTAACCTAACCCTAATCTCAACCCGAACTCTAAACCTAACCCTATCCATAACCCTAACACTAACCCTAACTCGAACACTAAACCTAACCTAAACCTAACGTTAACCCTAACCCTAACCTGAAAACGAACCCTAACCCTAACCCTAACCCTAACCGTAACCCTAACCCTACCTCGATCCCGAACCCAAACCCTAATACTAACCCTAATCTGAACCCTAACCATAAGCCTAACACTAACCCTAAACCTAACCCTAAACCGAACCCGAACCGGAACCCTAACCGTAACCCTAACCGGAACCCTAACCCTAACATTAACCCTAACCCTAATCCGAACCCGAATCTGAACCAGAACCCTAACCTGAACCCAAACCCTAAGCCCAACCCAAACCCTAAACCTAACCCGAACCTGAACCCCAACCCTAACCCAAACCCAAAACCTATCCCCAACCCTAACCCTAACGTTAACCCTAACCGAACCCTGAACCTAACAAAACCCTAAACCGAACCCGAACCCTAACCCTAACCGTAACCGTAACCCTAACCCTAACAATATCCCGAACCGAAACCCTAACCCTAACCCGAACCCTAACCCTAAACATAACGCTATACCTAACCCTAACACTAAAACAAACCCGCACTTGATTCCGAATCCCTAACCTGAACCCTAACCCTAAGCCTCAACCTAATCCGAACCCGAACCTGAACCCTAACCCTAACCCTAACCCTAACCCTAATCCTAATCCAAAAAAAACCTAACGCTAAAGCTAAACCTAACGTTAACCCTAACCCTAACCTGAAAACGAACCCTAACCCTAACCCTAACCATACACCTAATCCGAACCCAAAACCTAACCCTAACCCTACCTCGATCCCGAACCCAAACACTAACCCTAACCCTAATCCGAACCCTAACCCTAAGCGTAACCCTAACCCTAACCCTAACCCTACCTCGATCCCGAACCCAAACACTAACCCTAACCCTAATCCGAACCCTAACCCTAAGCGTAACCCTAACCCTAACCCTAACCCTAACCCTAAACTGAACCCGAACCCGAACCCTAACCCTAACCCTAACCGGAACCCTACCCTAACACTAACCCTAACCCTAATCCGAACCCGAATCTGAACCTGAACCCTAACCTGAACCCCAACCCTAAGCCCAACCCTAACCCTAACCGAACCTGAACCCGAACCCTAACCCCAACCCAAACCCTATCCCCAACCCTAAACCGAACCCTAACCCTAACCTTAACCCTAACCGAACCCTAACCCTAACAAAACCCTAAACCGAACCCGAACCTGAACCTGAACCCTAAACCTAACCGTAACCCTAACCCTAACCCTAACAATAACCCGAACCGAAACCCTAACCCTAACCAGAACCCTAACCCTAAACATAACGATAAACCTAACCCTAACACTAAAACAAACCCGCACTTGAACCTGAATCCCTAACCAGAACCATAACCTTAATCGCAACCCGAACCCGAACCGAAACCCTAACCCGATCCCAAACTCGAACCCTAAGTTTAACCCGAACACTAACCCTAACCCTAACCCTAACCCTAACCCTAACACTAACCCGAATCCAAACCCTACCTGGAACCCAAACCCGAACCCTAACCCTAACCCTAAATCTAATCCTAAACTTAACCCAAACCAGAACACTAACCCTAACCCGAACCCTAACCGTAACCCTAACCGTACCCCTAACACTAACCCGAACCTGAACCCAACACTAACCCTAACCTGAACCCGAACCCGAACCCTAACCCGAACCCTAAACCTAATCCTCACCCTAACCCTAATCCTACCTTAACCCGAACCATTACCCTAACCCTAACTCGAAACCTAACCGTAACCCTAACCCTAACCCTAACCCTAACCCGAAGCCGAACCCAACCCAAACCCTAACCCGAACCCGAACCCTAAAACTAAACCGAACGCTAACCCTAACCCTAAACCAAACCCTAAACCTAAACCTAACCCGAACCCTAACCGTAACGTTAACCCTAACCCTAACGCTACTTCGAACCCTAACCCTAACCCTAAACCTAAACCGAACCCAATCGCTAACCCTAACCCTAACCCTAACTCTAACGCGAACACTAAACCAAACCCAAACTCGAACCCTAACCATAACCCTAAACCAAACACTAACCCTAACCTAACCCTAACAATAAACCGAAACTTAACCCGAACCCTAACCTGAAACCTAACCCTAAACTAACCCTAACCCCAATCCTAACCCTAATCCTAATTCAAACCCTAACCCTAACCCTTTCCCAAAACCGAACCCTTTCCCTAACCCTAAGCCTTACCCGAACCCAACCTGAACCCTAACCCTAAACTTAACCATAACCCGAACCCTAACCCTAACACGAAACCAAACCCTAACCCTATCCCTAACACTACCCCTAACCCAAAACCTTACCCAAACCCTAACTCAAACCCGAACCCTAACCCTAACCCTAACCCGAATCTGAACCAGAATCCGAAGCCTAACCCTAACCCCAACACTAACGCTAACCCTAATCCTAATCCGAACCCAAAACCTAACAAAAACTCTAATCCTAACCCTAACCCTAACCCTAACCCTACCTCGATCCCGAACCCAAAAACTAACCCTAACCCTAATCCGAAACCTAAACCTAAGCCTAACCCTAAACCGAACCCGAACCCTAACCTTAAGCCTAACCCGAATTCTAAACCTAACCATAACCCTAAACCGAACCCGAACCCGAACCCAAACCCTAACCCTAATCCTAACCATAACCCGAACCAAAACCCTAACCCTAACCCTAACCCGAACCCTAACCCTAACCCTAACCATAACCCTAATCCGAAACCGAATCTGAACCCGAAGCCTAACCTGAACCCCAACCCTATCCCAACCGTAACCCTAACCCGAACCTGAACCCGAACCCTAAGCTTAACCCTAACCCTATCCCCAACCCTAACCTGAACCGTAACCCTATCGTTAACCGTAAACGAATGCTAACCCTAACCATAACCCTAAACCGAACCCGAACCCGCACCCGAACCCTAAACCTAATCCTAACCCGAACCCTAACCCGAAAGCTAAACCTAACCCAAACTATAACACTAACCATAACCCTAACCCTAACCCTAACCCTAACAAGAACCCGAACCGAAACCCTAACTCTATCCCGAACCCTAACCCTAAACATAACGCTAAACCTAACCCAAACACTAAACCGAACCCGAACCTGAACCCAAACCTTAACCTGAAGCCTATCCCTAAACCTAAACCAAACCCGAACCCAATCCCTAACCAAAACCCGAACCCGAATCCGAACCCTAACCCTAAACCAAACCCTTACCCTTACCCTAACCCTAACCCTAACCCTAACTTGAAACCTAACCCTAACCCTAAACCGAACAATAACCCTAACCCTAACCATAACCCTAACCCTAAGCCTAACTCTAACCCTAAGCCTAAGCCTAACACGAATCCGAACTCTAACCCTAAACCTAGCCCTAACCCTAACCCGAACCCGAAGCCGAACCCTAACCTTAACGCTAAACATAACCCAAATCCTAACCCTAACCCTAACCCTAACTCAAACCGGAACCTGAAACCTAACCTTAACCAAACCCTAACCCTAACCCTAACACTAACCATAACCAGTACCATAATCCTAATCAGAACCCGAACCCGAACCCTAACCCTAACCCTTATCCTAACATTAACCAGAACCAGAACCCTAAACCTAACCCTAACCAGAACCGCAACCCTAACCCTAACCCTAACCAGAACCCTAACCCGAACCCGAACACGAACCCTAACCCTAACACTAACCCGAACCTGAAACCTAAGCCTAACCCTAACCTGAACATTAAACCTAACCCTAACCCTAAACCTAACCCTAACCCGAACCGTAACCCTAACCTTAGCCCTAACCTTAACCCTAACCATAACCCTAAACCTAACCCTAAACCTAAACCTAACCCTAACGCTAACTCTAACCATAACCCTAACACTAACCCTAACCCTTACCTTTACCCGAACCCTAACCCTAACCATAAGCCTAACCCTAACCCTAAACTAAACCCTAACACGAATGCTAACCCTAACCCTAAAACTAACTCTTACCCTAACCCGAAACCTAATCCTAACCCTAACCCTAACCGAACCCTAACCCTAACCCTAACCCTAACTCGAACTCGAACCCTAACCTTAATCTTAACGCTAACCCTAAGTCTAATCGGAACCCTAACCCTAACCCTATCCCAAAGACTAACCCGAACTCTAACCCTAAACCGAACCCGAAACTTTAAACTGAAACCTAACCTGAACCCTAACCATAATCTTAACCCTAACCTGAATCCGAACCCTAACCCTAACCCGAAACCGAACCAGAACACTAACCCTAAACATAACCCGAAAACAAACCCTAACCCTAACCCTAACCCTAACCCGAACACTAACCCTAACGCTTACCCTTACCCAAACCCTAACCGTAAGCCGAACCCTAAGCCTAACTCGAACCTGAACTCGAACCGTAACCTGAACCCTAACCCTAACCCTAACCGTAACCCTAATCCGAAACCGAATCTGAACCCGAAGTCTAACCTGAACCCCAACCCTAACCATAACCGTAACCCTAACCCGAACCTGAACCTGAACCCTAAGCTTAACCCTAACCCTATCCCCAACCCTAACCGGAACCCTAACCCTATCGTAAACCCGAAACGAACCCTAACCCTAACCCAAACCCAAAACCAAACCCGAACCCGCACCCGAACCCTAAACCTAATCCTAACCCGAAACCTAACCCTAACCCGAACCCGAACCCTAACCCAAACACTAACCCGAACCTGAACCCTAAGCCTAACCCTAACCTGAACATTAACCCTAACCCTAACCCTAAACCTAACCCTAACCCGAACCGTAACCCTAACCCTAGCACTAACCCTAACCCTAACCATAAACCTAAACCTAACCCTAAACCTAAACCTAACCCTAACCCTAACTCTAACAATAACCCTAACCCTAAACCTAACCCTAAACCTTACCGTTACCCGAACCCTAACCCTAAGCCTAACCCTAACCCTAAACTGAACCCTAAAACGAATGCTAACCCTAACCCTAAACCTAACTCTTACCCTAACCCGAAACCTAATTCTAACCCTAACCCTAACCGAACCCTAACCCTAACCCTAAACCTAACCCTAACTCGAACTCGAACACTAACCCTAATCTTAACCCTAACCCTAACTCTAATCAGAACCCTAACCCTAACCCTAACCCAAAGCCTAACCTGAACTCTAACCCTAAACGGAACCCGAAACTTTAAACCGAATCCTAACCTGAACCTTAACGATAACCTTAACCCTAACCTGAATCCGAACCCTAACCCTAACCTGAAACCGAACCAGAACACTAATCCTAAACCTAACCCGAAAACAAACCCTAACCCTAACCCTAAACCTAACTCGAACCCGAACCCTAACCCTAAACCGAACTGTAACCCTAACCCTAACCCTAACACATATCCTAACATTAACCCGAACCAGAACCCTAAACCTAACCCTAACCCGAACCGCAACAATAACCCTAACCCTAACCCTAACCCTAACCAGAACCCTAACCCGAACCCGAAACCGAACCCTAACCCTAACCCGAACCTGAACCCTAACCCTAACCCTAACCCAAACACTAACCGTAACCCTAACCCTGAACCTAACCCTAACCCGAACCGTAACCCTAACCCTAGCCCTAACCCTAAACCTAACGATAACCCTAAACCTAACCCTAAACCTAAACCTAAGCCTAACCCTAACTCTAACCATAACCCTAACACTAACCCTAACCCTTACCATTACCCGAACCCTAACCCTAAGCATAACCCTAACCCTAAACTGAACCCTAACCCGAATGCTAACCCTAACACTAACCCTAACTCTTACCCTAACCCGAAACCTAATCCTAACCCTAACCCTAACCGAACCCTAACCCTAACCCTATGCCTAACCCTAACCCTAACTTGAACCCGAAACCTAACCCTAATCTTAACCCTAACCCTAACTCTAATCGGAACCCTAACCCTAACCCTAACCCAAACCCTAACCCGAACTCTAACCCTAAATCGAACCCGAAATGTTAAACCGAAACCTAACCTGAAACCTAACCATAACCTTAACCCTAACCTGAATCCAAAACCTAACGCTAACCCGAAACCGAACCAGAACACTAACCCTAACCCTAACCTGAAATCTAACACGAACCCGAACACTAACCCAAAGGCTTACCCTTACCCGAACCGCAACCCTAAGCTTAACCCTAATCCTATCTCGAACCTGAACACGAACCCAAACCTGAACCCTAACCCGAATCCTAACCCTAACTCTTACCCTAACCTGAAACCTAACCCTAACCCTAAACGAACCCTAACCCTAACCCTAACCCTAACTCGAACCCGAACCCTAACCCTAATCATAACCCTAACCCTAACTATACTCGGAACCCTAACCCTAACCCTAACCCTAACTCGAACCCTAACCGAACTCAAACACTAAACTGAACAAGAAAATTAAACCCAACCCTAACCTGAACCCTAAGCATAACCCTAACCCTAACCCGATCCCGAACCCTAACCCTAACCTAAAACGGAACCAGAACCCTAACCCTAACCCTAAACCTAACCCTAACCCTAGCCCTAACCCTAACCTGAATGCGAACACTAACCCTAACCCTAAACCAAAACCTAACCCTAACCCTATCCCTAAACCTAACCTTAAGACTAACCCTAACCCTAAACCTAACCCTAACACGAACCCTAAGCCTAACCCTAACTCTCATGCTGACACGATCCTGAACTCGAACCCTAACTTTAACCGGAACACTAACCCTAACCCTAACCCTAACACGAACCCTAACCCTAACCCGAATCCTAACCCTAACCGGACCCGAACCGGAACCCTAATCCTAACACTAACGCTAACCCTAATCCTAAACTTAACCCGAACCAGAACCCTAACCCTAACCCGAACCCTAACCCTAACCCTAACCGTAACCCTTTCCCTAACCCGAACCCGAACCCAACCCTAACCCTAACCCGAACCCGAACACTAACCCTAAACCTCACCCTAACCCTAACCCGAAGCCGAACCCAAACTCGAGCCCTAACCCTAAACCTAACACGAAACCGAATCCTAACCATAACCCGAACCCTAACCCGAACCCTAAACCTAACCCTCACCTTAACCCTAATCCTAACCTTAACCAGAAGCAGTACCCTAACCCTAACCCGAACCTTAACCGTAACCCTAACCATAACCCTAACCCTAACCAGAACCCGAATCCAACCCTAACCCTAACCCGAACCCGAACCCTAATCCTAAACCGAACCGTAACCCTAACCCTAACCCAAACCCTAACCCTAACTCTAACCCGAACCGAACCCTAATGCTAATCCTATACCTAACCCTAAACCTAACCCTAACCTGAACCCTAAGCCTAACGCTAACCCTAACCCAAATCCTAATTTGAACCCTAACACTAACACTAACCCTAACCTGAACCCTATCCCTAACCCTAACACTAACCCTAACCCGAACCCTATCCCTAACCCTAACTCTAATCCGAAACCGAACCCGAAACCTAACCCAAACCCGAACTCGAAACCTAACCATAACCCAAAACCAAACACTAACCCTAACCCTAACCCTGACACTAAACCGACCCGAACCTGAACCCAAACCCTAACCTGAACCCTAACCCTAAACCGAACCCGAAACTTAAACCAAAACCTAACGAGAACCCTAAATATAACCTAAACCCTAACCTGAATCCGAACCCTAACCCTAACCCAAAACCGAACCAGAACACTAACCCTAACCCTAACCCGAAAACAAACCCTAACCCTAACCCTAAGACAAACCCTAACCCGAACCTGAACACTAACCCTAATGCTTACCCTTACCCGAACAATAACCCTAAGCCTAACCCTAACCCTAACTCGAACCTGAACCCGAACCCTAACCTGAATCCTAACCCGAATCCTAACTCTAACCCTATCCCTAACTCTTACCCTACCCCGAAACATAACACTAACCCTCACCCTAACCAAACCCTAACCCTAACCTTAAACCTAACTCGAACCCGAACCCTAACCCTAATCATAACCTAATATAACTCTAATCGGAACCCTAACCCTAACCCTAACCCTAACTCGAACCCTAACCCGAACTTTAACACTACACCTAACCCGAAAATTAAACCGAACCCAAACCTGAACCCTAACCATAACCCTAACCCGAACCCGAACCCGAACCCTAACCCAAACCCGAAACCGAACCAGAACCCTAACCCTAATCCTAAATCTAACCCTAACCCTAACCCG
>NW_027553033.1:150000-195250 GCF_045843805.1 Urocitellus parryii
ACCATTACCCTAACCCTAACGAGAACCCTAACCGTAAAACTAACCGTATCCCTAATCCTAACCCGAACCCGAACACAACCCTAACCCTAACCCAGACCTGAAACACTAACCCTAAACACAACCCTAACTCTAACCCGACCCCTAACCGTAACCCTAACCGTAGCCCTAACCCTAACCCGAATCCGAACCTATCCCATTCCTATCCCGAACCCGAACACTATCCCCAACCCTAACCCTAACCCAAAACCGAACCCTAACCCTAAGAACTAAGCCTAATCCGAACCCTAACCCTAACCTGACCCTAACCCTTAACCTAACCCTAACCCTAACCTGAACCCAAACCCCTAACCCTAACACTAACCCTAACCCGAACCCTATCCCTAAACCTAACCCTAACCCTAATCCTAACCCGAACCATAACCCTAACCGGAACTCGAACCCTAACCATAACCCTAACCCAAACACTACCCTAACCTAACACTAACAGTAAACCAAACCCGAACCTGAACCCGAACCCTAACCTGAACCCTAACTCTAACCCTAAACCTAACCCGAACCCGAAACCTAACCCTGACCCTAACCATAACCTGAAACCTACCCTAACCTAACCCTAACCCTAACTCTAACCCTAACCCTAAACCAAACCTGAAACCTAACCTAACCCAAACCCTAAACCTAACCCGAACCCTAACCCTAACACTAAACCTAACACTAAACCTAAACCGAACCCTAAACCGAACACGGAACCCTAACCCTAACCGTACACCGAACCTAAACATAACCCTAACCCAAAAACTAACCGAACCCTAACCTGAAACCAAACCCTAAACCTAACCCAAACCCTAACGCTAACCCTAACCCTAACCCTAACCTAACCCGAACCGTAACCCTAACCTAAACCTAACCTAACCTGAACCCTAACCTTAAACATAACCTTAACCCTAACTCTAATTATAATTCGAACCCCAACCCTAACCCTTTCACGAAACCGAACCCTAATCCTAACCCTAACCCTTACCAGAACCACACGCGTACCCTAACCCTAACCATAACACGGACCCTAACTCTAACCAAAACTGAACCCTAACCCTAACCCTAACACTACCCCTAACCCAAACTCTTACCCGACCCCAATCCTAATTCTAACCCTAACCCTAACCCAAAACCTAACCCGAACTCGAAACCTAACCCTAACCCTAAAGCTAACCCTAACTCTAACCCTAACCCTAACCCGATCCCGAACCCTAACCCTAACCCTAACCCGAATCCGAACCACCCGAACCCTAACCCTAACCCTAACCGGAACCCTAACCCTAACCCTAAACCTAACCCTAACCCTAACACTAATCCTAATCCAAAACCAAAACCTAACCCTAACCCTAAACCTAACACTAACCCTAACCTAAGCTGAAACTGAAAACTAACCCTAACCCTAACCATAACCCTAACCCTAAACCGAACCCGAACCGGAAACCTAACCCTACCCTAACCGAAATAAAATCCTAACCCTCACCCTAACCCTAACCCTAAACCTAACAGTAACCCTAAACCTAAACCTAAACGCTGAACCTAACCTAATTCCGAACCCTAACCTAACCCTAACCCTCACCCTAACCATAATCCTAACCTTAACACAAACCAATACCCTAACCCTAACCCGAACAGTAACCGTAACCCTAACCTTAACACTAACCCTAACCCGAACCCGAACCCAACCCTAAGTGTACCCGAACCCGAACACTAACCCTAAACCTAACCCTAACCCTATCCCGAACCCTAACGTAAGCCTAACCTAACCCGAACCCGAACACAACCTAACCCTATCCCGAACCCGAACAATAACTCTAACCCTAACCCTAACCCAAACCGGAAACTGAACCCGAACCCTAACCCTAACCCAAAACTGAACCCTAAACCTATGCCTAAGCCTAACCCGAAACCTAACACTAACCCTCACCCTAACCCTTACCCTAAACCTAAGCCTAACCCGAACCCGAAACCTAACCCTAACTCTAACCCGAAACCTAACCCTAACCAAAACACTAAAGCAAACGCTAACCCTAACCCTAAACTGAACCCTAACCCTAACCCTAACCCTAACCCTAACCTGAACCTATCCCTAACCCTAACACTAACCCTAACCCTATCCCTTACCAGAACCACACCCGAACCTTCACCCTAACCCTAACCATAACCCGAACCTAACCCTAACACGAAGCAAACCCTAAACCTAACCCTAACACTACCCCTAACCCAAGCCCTTACCGAACCCAACCTGAACCCTAATCCTAACACTAACCCTAACCCAAAACCTAACCCGAAACTGAATCCTAAACCTAACCCTAAACCTAACCCTCCAGCTGAACCCTAAACCTAACCCTAACTCTAACCCTAACCCTAACCCTAACCCGATACCGAACCTTAACCCTAACCCTAACCCGAATCCGAACCCGAACAAAAACCCGAACACTAACCCTAACCGGAACTCTAACCCTACCCCCTAACCGTAACCCTAATCCTAATCCGAACCCAAACCTAACCCTAACCCTAAACCTAACTCTAACCCTAACCCTAACCTGAAACCGAAATCTAACCCTAACCCTAACCCTAACCCAGCCCTAAACAGAACCTGAACCCTAACCCTAACCCTATCCGAACCGAAATCTTAACCCTAAAGCTAACCCTAACCCTAAACGAAACCCTAAACCTAACCCTAACGCTAAACCTAACACGAAAACAAACACTAACCCTAACACTAACCCTAACCCGAACCCTAAACCGAACCCGAACACTAACCCTAACCCTAAACCGAAACCTAATCCTACCCCTAACCCTAACCATAACCCAAACCCTAACCCTAACCCTAACCCTAACCCTAACCCAAACCAAAACCCGATCCCGAACTCCAACAGTAACTTTAACCCGAACACTAACCCTAACCCTAACCCTAACCCTAACCCTAACCCGAATCCTATCCTAACCAGAACCCGAACCCAAACCCTAACCCTAACACTAACCCTAACCCTAATCCTAACCTCAACATGAACCAGAACCCTAACCCGAACCCGAACCCATTCCTAACAGTAACCCGAACCCGAACACTCACCCAAACCCTAACCCAAACCCTAACCCGAACACGAAACCGAACCCGAACCCTAACCATAACCATAACCCGAACCCGAACTCTAACCAAACCCTAACCCGAACCCGAACCCTAACCCTAACCCTCATCCTAACCGTAATCATAACCTTAACACCAACCAGTACCCTAACCCTAACCGAACCGTAACTGTGACCCTAACCGTAACCCTACCCCTTACCCAAACCCAAACACAATCCTAACCCTATCCCGATCCCGAACAATAACCATGACACTAACACTAACACAAATAAGAACCCGAACCCGAACCTAAACCTAACCCTAACCCTAACCCGAATCCTAACCCTAACCGGAACTCGAACCCGAACCCTAACCCTAATGCTAACCCTAACCCTAATAATAACCTGAACCAGAACCAGAAACCTAACCCTTACCCGAACCCTAACCATAACCCTAACCTTAACCCTAACCCTAACCCTAACCTGAACCCATTCCTAACCGTAACCCGAACCCGAACACTACCCTAAACCTAAACCTAACCCTAACGCTAACCTGAACCCAAACCCGAACCCTAACCCTAACCCAAACCCTAACCTGAACCCTAACCCTAACCCTAAACCTCAACATAACCCTAATCCTAACCTTAACGCAAACCAGTACCGTAACCCTAACCCGAACCGTATCCGTACCCAACCTTAACCCTAACCCGAACCCGAACCCGAACCCAACCCTAACCCTAACCCGATTCCGAACCGTAACCCTAACCGTAACCATTACCCTACCCGAAGCCGAACACACCCCTAAACCTATCCTGAACCCAAACAATAACCCTAACCCTAACCCTAACCCAAACCCGAACCTGAATCTGAACCCCACCATAACCCTATCCCGAACACGAACACTAACCCTAACCCTAACCCTAACCCAAACCCAAACCCAAACCCGAAACCTAACCCTAACTATAACCCAAACCCGAACACTAACCCTAGCCTAAACCAAACCCTAACAGTAACCGTCACCCTAACCCTTACGCTAACGCTAACCCTAACCCGAACCCGAACCCTAACCCTAACTCTAACCCAAACCCTAACCCTAACCCTAACCATAAACCTAAACCTAACCCTGACCCTAAACCTAACCCTAACCCTAAAAAGAAACCGAACCGAAACCCTACCCCTAAACATAACGCTAAACATAACCCGAACCCTAACCCTAACCCTAACCCTAACTCGATCCGGAACCCAAAACCAAACCTTAACCCGAACCCTAACCCTAATCCTAACCCTAGTCCTAAGCAGAACTATAACCCTAATCGGAACACGAAAACGAACCCTAACCCTAACACTAACCCTAACCCTAATCCTAATGTTAACCCGAACCAGAACCCTATACCTAACCCTAACCCGAACCGCAACCCTAACCTTAACCCTAACCCGAACCGCAACCCTAACCTTAACCCTAACCTAACACTAACCAGAACCCTAACACTAACCCTAAACCGAACTCAAACCCTAACCCTAACCCTACTCCGAACCTGAACCCTAACCCTAACGCTAACTATAACCCTAACCCTAACCCTAACCCTAAAGCGAACCGTAATCCTAACCCTAACCCTAACCATAACCATAACCATACCCTAAACCTAACCCTAACTCTAAACCTAACCCTAACGCTAACTATAACCCTAATCCTAAACCTAACCCTTACCCTTACCCGAACACTAACCCTAAGCCTAACCCTAACCCTAACTCGAACCTGAACCCGAACCCTAACCTGAACCCTAACCCGAAACCTAACCCTATCCCTAACCCTAACTCTTACCCTAACCCGAAAACTAACCCTAACCCTAAACCAAACCACACCCTAACCCTAACTCGAACCCGAACACTTACCCTAATCCTAACCCTAACCCTAACTCTAATCGGAACCCTAACCCTAACCCTAACCCGAACACTAACCCGAACTCTAACCCTAAACCGAACCAGAAACTTAAACCGAAACCTAACCTGAACGCCTACCATAACCCTAAACCTAACTGGAAACCCAACCAGAACCCTAACCCTAAACCTAACCCGAAAACAAACCCTAACCCTAACTCTAACCCAAACCCGAACCCTAACCCGAACACGAACACTAACACTAACCCTAACCCTAACCCTAACCCGAACCTTAACCATAACCCTAACCCGAACCCGAACCCGAATCCAACCCTAAGCCTAAGCCTAACCCGAACCCTAACCCTAACCCTCACCCTAACCCTTACCCTAACCCTAACCCTAACCTGAACCCGAACCCTAACCCTAACTATTACCCGAACCCTAACCCTTACCCTAACCCTAACTCTAACCTTAAACCGAACTGAACCCGAACCCGAAACCGAACCCTAACCCTAAATCGAACCTTAACCCTAATCCTCAGCCAAAACCTAACCCTAACCCTAACCCGAAACCGAAACCTAACCCTAATCCTAAACGTAACCCTAAACCTAACACTAACCCGAACCCTAACCCTAACGCTAACCCTAACCTTATCTCTAATCCGAACCATAACCCTAACCCTAAACCTAACCCGAACCCTATCCCTAACCCTAACCCTAACCCTAACCCGATCCCGAACCCTAACCCTAACCCGAACTCGAACCCTAACCATAACACTAACCCAAACACTAAACCTAACCCTAACTCTAACACTACACCGAACCCGAACCTGAACCCGAACCCTAACCTGAACCCTAACCCTAACCCTAAACCTAACCCGTACCCGAAATCTAAACCTCACCCTAACCATAACCTGAACCCTAACCTAACCCTAACCCTAACTCTAACCCTAACCCTAACGAAAAGACTAACCCTAAACCTAACCCTAACCCTAACCCTAATCCTAACCCTAAACAGAACCCGAACCTGAACCCGAACTCTAACCTGAACCCTAAACCTAACCCTAACCCGAACCCTAACCCTAACCCTAACCCGAAACATAACCCGAACCAGAAACCTAACCCTATCCGTAAGCCTAACCCTAACCCTAACCCTAACCCAAACCCTAACCCGAACCCTAACCCTAAACCTAACCCTACCCGAACCCTAACCTTTACCCTAACCCAAACGCTAACCCGAATCCTAATTCGAACCCTAACCCTAACCCTTTCCCGAAACCGTACCCTAACCCTAACGCTAACCCTTACCTGAACCAGACCCGAACACTAACCCTAACCCTAACCATAACCCGAACCCTAAACCTAATCCGAAACCGAACCCGAACCCTAAACCTAACAATACCCCTAACCCAAACACTTACCCGAACCCGACCCGAACCTTAATCCTAACCCTAACCCTAAACCAAACCCTTACCAGAACCCGAATCCTAACCCTAACCCTAACAAGAACCCTAACCCAAATCGATTCTGAACCCTAACCCTAACCCTAACCCGAATCCGAACCCGAAACCAAAACCTAACCCTAACCCTAACCGGAAACCTAACACTAACCCTAACAATAACCCTAACCCTAAAACACAGCCTAACCCTAACCCTAACCCAAACCCTAACCCTAACCCTAACCCGAACCCTAACCCTTTCCCGAAGCCGAACCAGAACCCTAACGCCAAACCTAACCCTATCGCCAACCCTAACCCAAAACCTAACCATAACATTAAACCTAACCGAACACTAAGCCTAACCCAACCCTAAACCGAACCTGAACCCGAATCCGAACCCTAACCCTAACACGAACCGGAACCCGAAAGCTAACCCTAACTAAAACCCTAACCCTAACCCTAACACTAACCCTACCCCTAACAAAACCCTAACCTAAACCCTAACCCTAATCCAAACCCTAACCTTAAACATAACGCTAAAACTAACCCTAACCCTAAAACGAACCCCAACCTGAACCCGAACCCTAACCTTTTCGCTAAACATAACACGAACCCGAACCCTAACACTAACCCTATCCCTAACACTAACCCGAAAACGAACCCTAATCTTAAAGCTAAACATAACCTGAACCCTAACACTAACCCTAACACTAACTCGAACTGGAACCCGAAATCTAACCTTAACCTGTACCCTAACCCTAACCCTAACCCTAAACCTAACCATAACCATAAACCAAAACAGAACCCGAAACCAAACCCTAAACCTAACCCTAAACCTAATCCTACCCGAACCTGAACCCTAACACTAACCCGAACCGTAACCCTAACCCTAACCCGAAAACGAACCCTAACCCTAACCCTAAGCCGAACTGGAATTCTATTCCCTATCCCTATCCCCAAACCCTAACCCTAACCCTAACTGAACCCTGACCCGAACCCGAAACCTAAACCAAACCCTAACCCGAACCTGAAACCGAACCGTAACCTGAACCATAAACCTAACCCTAACCTGAACCCTAGCCCAAACCCAAACCCTAACCCTAACTCAAACCCTAAACCTAACCCTAACTCTAATGGTAACACTAATCCTAATCCGTACCCTATCCTGAACCTGAAAAACCAACCCTAACCCTACCCCGAACCCTAATCCTAACCCTAACCCTAACCCTAACCCGAACTCTAGCCCTAAGCCTAAACCTAACCCTATCCCGAACCCTAACACTAACCCTACCCCTAACCCTAACCCTGATCCTAATCCGATCCCTAACCCTAACCCGAAACCGAACCCTAACCCTAACCCTATCCATTACCCGAACCCAACCCGAAACATAACCCTCACCCTTATCATAACCTGAACCATAACCCTAATCTGAACCTGAACACTAACCCTAACCCTAACACTACCCCTAACCCTAACCATTGCCCGAACCTGATCCGAACCCTAATCCTAACCCTAACCCTAACCCAAACCCTAACCCGACCCGATACCTAAACCTAACCCTAAACCTAACCCTAACCCGAAACCTAAATCTAACACATACCCTAACCCGAACCCGAAATCGATCCCGAAATCGAACCCAAATCATAACCCGAAACCTAAACCTAACAGTAACCCTAACACAAACCCTAACCCTAACCCTAACCCTAAACCGAACCCTAACCCTAACCCTAACACTAACCCAAACCCTAACCCTAACCCTAACCCTAAACCAAACCCTAACCCGAACCCGAACCCAAACCCTAAACCTAACCCTAACCCGAACCCTAAACCTAACCCTAATCCTAACCCAAAACCTAACCCAAAACCGAACCCTAACCCCATCCCTAACCCTTACTGGAACCCGACCCGAACACTAAACATTAACCCTAATCATTATCCGAACACTAAACCTACCACTAACCCTCATCCTTACCTGAATCCGACCCGAACCCTAACCCTAACACTAACATTAATCCAAACCCTAACCCTAAACCTAAACCTAACCCTAACCCTAATCCGAACCCTAACCCTAACCCTACACCGACCCCAAAACATAACCCAAACCCTAACCCTAACCCTAAACCTAACCCAAATCCAAACCCTAATCCTAACCCTAACCCTAACCCGAATCCTAACCCTAACCCTAACCCTAACCCGAAACCCAACCCGAAACCTAAACCAAACCCTAAACCGAACACTACCACTAACCCTAACCCTAAACCTAACCCTACACCCTAACCCTAAAATGAACCTGAACCTGAACCCGAAACCTAACCTGAACCCTAACCCGAAACCTAACCCTAACGCAAACCCTAACGAAAACACGAACCCTAACCCTAACCCTAAACCTAACTATAACACGAACCCGAAAACAAACTCTAACCCTAAACCGAACCCTAACCCTAACACTAAACCTATCCCTAACCCTAACCCTAACCCTAACCCGAACCCGAACCCTATCCCTAACCCTAACCCTAACCCGAACCCTAAACCTAACCCTAAACATAACACTAACCCTAAACCTAACCCTAAACCTAATCCGAACCCGAACCCTAACCCTAACCCTAACCCAAACCAGAAACCGAACACTAACCCTAACCCTAACCGAACCCGACCCGAACCCTAAACCTAACCGTAACCATTAGCCGAACCCCAAACCGTAACCCTAACTCTAACCCTAACCCTAACCCTAACACAAACCCTAACCCAAACCCAAAACCTAACCCTAAACCTAACCCTAACCCTAACCAGAACCCTAAACCGAACCCTAACCCTAAGCCGAACCTGAATCCGAACCCTAACCCTAACCATAACCCGAACCCGTACCCAAACCCGAACCCTAACCCTAACTCTAAAACTAACACTAACCCTAAACCTAACCCGAAATCGAAACCAAACCCTATCCCGAACCCTAACCCTAAAACTAACCCTAACCCTAACCCGAACCCGAACCGGAACCCAAACCCTAACCATATCCCGAACCCGTACCCAAACCTGAACCATAACCCTAACTCTAAAACTAACACTAACCCTAACCCTAACCCGAAATCTAAGCCAAACCCTATCCCGAACCCTAACCCTAAAACTAACCCTAACCCTAACCCGAACCCGAACCCGAACCCTAACCCTAACCATAACCCGAACCCGTACCCAAACCCGAACCCTAACCCTAACTCTAAAACTAACACTAACCCTAACCCTAACCCGAAATCTAAGCCAAACCCTATCCCGAACCCTAACCCTAAAACTAACCCTAACCCAAACCCAAATACGAACACTAACCCTACCCCAAACCATAATCCTAACCCTACCCCTACCCTAACCCTTACCCTAACACGAACCCTACCCCTAAACCTAACCCTAATCCAAACCCGAACCCTAATCCTACCCAAACAATAATCCTAACCCAACCCCTAACCCTAACCCTTACCCTAACATGAACCCTAACCCTAACCCTAAACAGAACCCTAACCCTATCCCTAATCCTAACTCTAAACCTAACCCGAACCCGAATCCTAACCCTAAACCCTAACCTGAACCCAAACCCTAACCCTAACCCTAACCCTAACACTTACCCGAACCCGACCCGAAACCTAACCATAACCGTAACCATAACCCGAAAGTTAACCCGATCCCTAACCCTAACCCAAACCCTAACCTTAACCCTACGCCTAACAGTAACCCTTGTTCGAACCCAACCCGAACCTTAACTCTAAGCATAACCCTAATCCTAACCCTAACCCTAACCCTAACCCTAACCCAAACCCGAACCCTAACCCTAACCCAAACAATAATCCTAACCTTACCCCTAACCATAACCCTTACCCTAACCCGAACCCTAACCCTAACCCTAATCCGAACCCTAACCCTATCCCTAATCCTAACTCTAATCCTAACCCAAAAACGAATCCTATCCCTAACCCTAACCCGAACCCAAAACCTAAGCCTAACCTTAACCCTAACACTTACCCGAACCCGACCCGAAACCTAACTATAACCATAACCATAACCAGAACGTTAACCCGATACCTAAACCTAACCCTCACCCTAACCTTAACCCTACCCCTAACCCTAAACCTTATTCGAACCCGACCCAAACCGGAACTCTAAGAATATCCCTAACCCAAACCCTAACCCTAACCCTAAAACTAACCCGAACCCTAACCCTAACCCTAACCCTAACAAGAACCCTAAACCTAACCCTAAAACTAACCCTAACCCGAACCGTAACTGAACACTAACCCTATCCCGAAACCTAACCCTAAACCTAACCCTAAACCTAACCTAAACCCTAACCTAACCCGAACCCTAACTCTGTCTCTAACCCTAACCATAACCATAACCATAACCCGAACCTGTACCCTAACCCTAACCCTTACCCTATCCCAAACCCAAACCCTAACACGAACCTGAACCCTAACTCTGAACCTAACACTAAACCTAACCCGAACCCTAACCCTAACCGTAATCCTAACCCTAACCCTATCCCGAAACCGAACCATAAACCGAACACGAACCCTAACCCGAACCCGAACCCTAACCCCGAACCTAACCCTAACCCTAACCCTCTCCCTAAACCTAAGCCTAAACCTAACCCTAATCCTAAACCGAACCCTAACCCGAACACTAACCCTAAACCGAACCCTAACCCTAACCCTAACATGAACCCTAACCCTAACCCGAACCTTAACCCTAAACCTAATTCTAACCCCAAACCTAACCCTAAACCAAACCCTAACCCAAACCCTAACCCTAACTCTAACCATAACCTGAACCTGAAACCAAACCCTAACCCTAACCCTAACCCTAAACCTAACCATAACCCTAATTGTAACCCTAACTCTAAACCTAACACTACCACTCACCCTAACCCTAACCGTAATCCTAACCCTAACCCTATCGCGAACCCTAACCCTAACCCTAAGCCTAAACCGAAACCAAACCCTAACCCTTAGCCTAACCCTAACTCTAACCCGAACACGAACCCGAACTCTAACCGTTGCCCTAACCGTAACCCTAAACCTAACCCTAACACTCACGCTAATAGTAACCCTAACCAGAAAATAAACCCGACCCCGAACCCTAAACAAAACCCTAATTCTAACCCTAACCCTAAACCTCACTCTAACACCTAAGCCTAACACTAATCCTAACCCTAACTCGAACACGAACCGGAACTCAAACTCTACCTCTAACCCTAACCATAACAAGAACCCGAACACTAACCCAAACCCTAAAGCTAACCCTAATCCGAACCCAAATTCTAACCCTAACCCTAACCCTAATCCTAACCCTAACCCTAACCCCAACCCGAACCCTAACCCTAACCCTAACCCTAACCTTAAACCTAACCCGAAACCTAACGCAAACCCTAAACAGAAACCTAACCCTAACCCTAACCATTTCCTTAAACCTAACCCGAACCCTAACCCGAACCCTTAACAGAACCCTAACCCTGACCCTAATCCTGACCCGAACTAGAACCCTAACCCTAACCCTAACCAGAACATGAACCCGAACCCAAACCCTAACACAAACACAAACCCTAACCCTAAACCTCACCCTATACCTAACCCTTACCCGAACACAAACCCTAAGCCTAACACTAACCCTAACCCGAACCCTAACCCGAATCCTAACACTAACCCTAAACCTAACCCTAACACTAAACCTAACTCTAACCCTAATCCTAACCTTAACCCTAACCCGAAACCTAAACCTAACCCGAACCCTAACACTAAAACTAAACTGAACTCGGACTCTAACCCTAACCCTAACCCTAACCCTAACCCTAAACTGAACACTAACCCTAACCCGTACCCTAACCCTAACCCAAACCCTAACCCTAAACCTAACCCTAACCGTAACCCTAACCCTAACGCTAACCCTAACCCTAACCCGAACCCGAAAACTATCACTAACCCTAATCCGAACCCTAACCATTATCCTAACCCTACCCTAACCGTAACCCGAATCCGATACCGAAACCTAACCCTAACCCTAACTCGAAACCTAACCCTAAACCTAACCCTAAACCTAACCCTAACCCGAAACCGAACCTAACCCTAACCCTAAACCTAACCCTAACCCTAAGCATAAACCTAAACCTAATCCTAAACCGAAAGCTAACCCGAACACTAACCCTAACCCTAACCCAAAACTGAACTCTAACCCAAACCTTAACCATAACCCTAACCCTCACCTTGACCCGAACCCTAAGACTAACCCGAAACCTAAACCTAAACCTAAACCGAACCCAAAACCTAAACCCAACCCTAACCCTAACCCTAACCCAAACCCTAACCGAACCCTAACCCTAACCCTAACCCTAACCCGAACCCGATCCCGACCCCGAATCCTAACCCTAAACCGAACCCTCATCCTAACCCTAACTCCAAACCAAACCCTAACCCTAAACCTAACCCTAACCCTAACCAGATCCCGAACCCTAAACCTAACCCTAACCCTAACCCTAACACGAACCCTAACCCTAACACTTACCCGATCCCTAACCCTAACCCGAAACCAAACCCGAAACCTAACACTAACCCAAACACTAACCTAACCCTATCCCTATCCCTAACCCGAACCCTAACCCGAACCCGAACACTAACCCTAACCCTAAACCAAACCCTAACACTAACCCAAACCCTAATCCTAAACCTAAACCTAACCCTAACCCTAACCGTAACCCTGAATCTAACCCTAACCCTACCACTCACCCTAACCCAAACCGTAATCCTAACCCTAACCCTATCCCGAACCCTAACCCTAACCCTAAACGTAACCTTAAACCGAACCCTAACCCTTACCCTAACCCTAATTCTAATTCGAACCCGAACCATAACCCTTCCCCTAACCGTGACCCTAACCATAACCCTAACACTCACCCTAATCGTACCCCTAACCAGAAAACAAAACTGACCCCGAAGCCTAACCCTAACCCTAATTCAAACACTAACCGTAACCCTAACCTCTCACCCTAACCCCTAAGCCTAACACTAACCCTAACCCTAACCCTAACTCGAACACGAACACAAACTCTAACTCTAACTCTAACCCTAACCCTAACAAGAACCCGAACACTAACCCCAACCCTAACCCTAACCCTAATCCGAACCCTAATGCTAACCCTAACCCTAACCCTAATCCTAACCCTAACCCTAACCCTAACCCGGAAACTAACCTTAACCATAACACTAACCCTAACCCTAACCCTAACCCGAACCCTTCACAGAACCCTAACCCTAACCCTAACCCTAACCGGAACCCGAATCAGAACCCTAACTCTAAACCTAACTCTAACACTAACCCAAACCCTAACCCGAACCCTAAACCTAAACATAACCCTAACCCTAACCCTAACTCGAACCCTAAACCTAACCCTAATTCTAACCCTAATCCTGACCCGAACTAGAACCCTAACCCTAACCATAAACAGAACCTGAACCCGAACCCGAAACCTAACACAAACACAAACCCTCATCCTAAACCTAACGCTATACCTAACCCTTACCCGAACCCTAATCCTAAGCCTAACACTAACCCTAACCTGAACACTATCCCGAATCCGAACACTAACCCTAAACCTAACCCTAACCCTGACCCTAACTCTAACCCTAATCCTAACCTTAACCCTAACCCAAAATCTAACCCTATCCCGAACCCTAACACTAAAACTAACCAGAACCCGAACTCTAACCCTAAACCTAACCCTAACCTGAAACATAACACTAACCCAGACCCGTACCCGAACCCGAACCCTAACCCTAACACTAACCCGAACCCTAAATCTAACCCTAACCCTAACCCAAACACGAACATGAACCCTAACCCTAACCCTATCCCTAACCCTAACCCTAACCCTAACCCAAACACGAACCCGAACCCTAATCCTAACCCTAACCCGAACCCGAACCCGAACCCTAACCCTAACCTAATCCTAACCCTAACCCGAACCCGAACCCGAACCCTAACCCTAACCTAATCCTAACCCTAACCCGAACCCGAACCCGAACCCGAACCCGAAACCTAAACCTAACACTAACCCTAACCCCTAACTCTAACACTAACATGAACCCGAACCCGAGGCCTAACCAGAAACCTAACCCTAATCCGACCCCTAACCCTTACCCTAACCCTAACCCTAACCCTAATCCTAACCCTAAATGTAACCTTAACCAGAATGCTAACCCTAACCCTAACCCAAACCCGTACCCTAACCCTAAACCTAATCCTATCCCGAACGCAAACCCTAACACGAACGTGAAACCTAACGCTGACCTAACCCTAAAACTAACCCAAACCCTAAATCTAACCATAACTCTAACCCTAACCCTATCCCAAATCCGAACCCTAACCCGTACCCGAATCCTAACCCCGACCCTAACCCTAACCCTAACCCTCACCCTAACCCTAATTCTAAACCTAAACCTGATCCAAAACCGAACGCTAACCCGAACACTAATCCTAACCCTAACCCTAAACCGAACTCTAACCCCAACCCTAACCCTAACCCTAACTCTCACCCTGACCCGAACCCTAACACTAATCCGAACCCTAACCCTAACACGAACCCAAAACCTAATCCTAAACCGAACCCTAACCCTAACCCCAACCCTAAACCTAACCCTAACCCAAACCCTAACCAAACCCTAACTCTAACCCTAACACTAACCCAAACCTGATCCCGAACCCAAATCCTAACCCTAAACCGAACTCGCACCCAAACCCTAACTCCAACCCGAAACCTAACCCTAAACCTAACCCTAACCCTAACCCTAACCAGATCCCGAACCCTAAACCTAACCCTAACCCTAACACTAACACTAACCCTAACCTTAACACGTACCCGATCCCTAACCCGAACCCAAAACCAAACCCGAAACCTAACAGTAACTCAAACACTAACCCTAACCCTATCCCTATCCCTAACACGAACCCTAACCCGAACCCGAACACTAACCCTAACCCTAAAGCAAACCCTAACCCTAACCCTAACCCTAACCCTAAGCCTAAACCTAACCCTAACCCTAACCGTAACCCTAAATCTAACCATAACCTTACCACTCACCGAACCCAAACAGTAATCCTTACCCTAACCCTATCCCGAACCCTAACCCTAACCCTAAACGTAACCTGAAACCGAACCCTAACCCTTACCCTAACCCTAATTCTAATTCGAACCCGAACCCTAACCCTTCCCCTAACCGTAACTCTAACCGTAACCTTAACACTCACCCTAATCGTAACCCTAACCAGAAACCAAACCTGACCCGAACCCTAACCCTAACCCTAATTCTAACCCTAACCCTAACCCTAACCCCTCACCCTAACCCCTCAACCTAACCCTAACCCTAACCCTAATTCTAACCCTAACCCTAACCCCTCACCCTAACCCCTCAACCTAACCCTAACCCTAACTCGAATACGAACACGAACTCTAAATCTAACTCCAACCCTAACCCTAACATTAAACCAGAACCTAACCCTAACCCTAACACTAACCCTAACCCTAACCCGAACCCTAACCCAAACCCTTAACAGAACCCTAACCCTAACCCTAACCCTAACCCGAACCCGAACCAGAACCCTAACACTAAACCTAACCCTAAGCCTAAACCTAACCCTAACCCGAACCCTAACCCAAACACTAACACTAACCATAACCCGAACCCTAACCCTAACCCTAACCCGAAACCTAACACTAACCCTAACGCTAACCCTAACGCTAACCCTACACCGAATCCTATTCCGAACCCTAAACCTAACCCTAACCCTAACCCTAACCCTAACACTTACCCAAACCCAACCCGAACCCTAAACATAACCGTAAACATAACCCGAACCCTAACCCTAACCCTAACCTTAACCATACCCCTAACCTTAACCCTTATCCGAACATGACCCGAACCCTAACTCTAACCCTAAAACTAACCCTAACCCGAACCCAAACCCTAACCCTAAACTTAACCCTATCCCGAACCCTAACCCTAACCCAAACCCTAACACCAACCCAAACCCTAACCTAACCAGAACCCCAATCGTGTCCCTAACCCTAACCATAACTATAACCATAATCCGAACCTGTACCCTAACCCTAAAACTAACCCTAACCCTTTCCCGAACTAAAACACTAACAGGAACCTGAGCCTAACCCTAACCCTAAATCTAAACCTAACCCGAAACCTTAACCTAACCATAAAACTAACCCCAACCCTATCCCAAAACCGAACCCTAACCCGAACACAAAGCCTAAACCTAAGCCTAAACCTAACCCTATCCTAAACTGAACCCTAACCCGAACCCTAACCCTTACCCTAACGCGAACCTGAACCCTAACCCCAACCCTAACCCTATCCCTAACCCTTACCCTCACCCTAACACGAACCGTAACAGTAACCTGAACCCTAACCCTAAACCGAACCCTAACCCTAACACTTACCCGAACCCTAAACCTTACCCCAACCCTAACCCTAACCCTAACCCAAACCCTAATCCTAACCCTAAACCGAAGCCTCACCCTAACCCTAACTCCAACCCGAACCCTAACATAAACCTCACCCTAACCCTAACCATAATGCTAACCCTATCCCTAACACGAACCCTAACCCTAACTGAACCCTAAACCGAACCCTAACTCTAAACCTAACCAGAACCCGAACCCTAAAGTTAACCCTAACACGAAACCAACCCCTAAACCTCACGCTAACCCTAAGAAGAATCCTAACCCTAACCCTAAACTTAACCCAAACCCGAAAGGCAACCCGAACCCTAACCCTTACACTTACCCGAACCCTAAACCTAACCCTAACCCAAACCCTAACCTAACCCGAACCCGAACCCGTACCCTAACCCTAACCCTAACCCTAAGCCTATCCTAACCCTATCCCTAAACCGAAACCAGACCCTAACACTAAACCTGACACTAACCCTATCCCGAACCCAAAACCTAACAATAACCTTAACCCTAAACAAAACCCAAACCCTAATCCGAACCCGAACACGTACCATAACCCTAACCCTAACCCGGAAGAAAAACCTAACTCTAATCCTAACCCTAAACCTAACTCTAACCCTAATATTAACCCGAACCCAAAACCTAACCCTAACATTAACCCTAACCCTAACCCTAAACCTGAACCTAACCCTTACCCTAACACTAACCCGAACCCAAATCCCAACCTTTACCCTAACCCTAACCCTAACCCTAACCCGAACCCAAACTCGAACCCTAGCACTAACCCTAACCCTAACTCGAACCCGAACCCGAACCCGAACCCGAATCCTAACCCTAACCCTAACCCGAACCCTAACCCTAACCCTAACACTAATCCTAACCCAAACCCTAACCCTAACAAAAACCCTAAACCTAACCCTAAACCGAATCCGAACCCGAAACCGAACCCTAACCCTAATCCTAACCCTAACCCAACACGAACCCGAACGCTAAACCTAACCCTAACCCTAAACTGAACCCTAACTCTAACCGTAACCCTAACCCTAACCCAAACCCGAAACCTAATCCTAACCCTAACCCTAATCCTAAACCTAATCCTAACACTAACCTGAACCTGAACCCGAACTCGAAACCTATCCCTAACACTTACCCTAACCCTAACCCTTACCTGAACCCTAACCCTAACCCTAACCCGAACCCGAACCCTAAACCGAACCCGAACCCGAACCCGAAACCGAAACCTAACCCTAACCCTAACCCTAACCCGCACCCTAACCCTAACCCGAACCCTAAACTTAACCCTAATCCGAACCCGAACCTGATCCCAAACCCTAACCCTAATTCTAAACCGAACCCTAACCCTTACCCGAACCTTAATCCGAACCCTAACCAAAACCCTAACCCTAACTCTAACCCTAACCCGAAACCTAAACCTAACCCTAACAGTAATCCGAACCCTGACACTAACCATAACCTAACCCTAAACTGAAAGCGAACCCTAACCCTAACCCTAACACTAACCCTAACCCTAAACCTAACCCGAACCCGAACCCGAACCCGTACCCTAACCCTAACCCTAACCCGATCCCTAACACTAACCCTAACACTAACCCTAACCCGAACCCTAACCGTAACCCTAACCCTAACCCTAACCCTAACAGTAACCCTAAACCTAACCCGAACCCGAACCCAAACCCGAACCCTAACCCTAACCCTAACATGAACGGTAACACTAACCCTAACACCCTAACCCGAACCCTAACCCTAAACCTAACGCTAACCCGAAACCGATCCCAAACCCTAACCCTTACCCTAACCCGAAACCTAACCAGAACCCTAACAATAACACTAACCCTAACCCGAACCCTAACTCGAACCCTAAACCTAAACCTAACCCTAATCCGTACCCTAACACTAACCATAACACTAACCCCTAACCCTAAACCTAACCCCAACCCTAACCCTAACCCTAACCCTAACCTTAACCCTAAAGTGAACCGTAACCCTAACAATAACTCGAATCCTAACCCTAACCCTAACCGTAACCCTAAATCGTACCCTAAACCGAACCCCATCCCTAACAATAACCCTAACCCTAACCCGAACCATAAACCTAACCCGAACCCTAACCCTAACCCTAACCCAAAATGAACCCGAACCATAACCTAAACCCTAACCCTAACCTTAACCCGAGCCCTAACCCTAAACCTAACCCTAACCCTAATCCAAACCCAAACCCTAACCCTAACCCTAACCCTAACAGTAATCCTAACACTACCCTAACACTAACCCTAACCCTAAACCTCACCCGAACCTGATACCCAACCCTATCACTAACCCTAACCCTAATCCTAACCCTAATCCTAACACTAATAATAATGCTAAATCGAACCCGAACATTAACACGAATCCGACCCGAACCCTAAACCTTACCTAACCCTAAACCTAACGCGAACCCTATCCCTAACCCTAACACTAACCCTAACCCTAAACCTAATCCGAACCCGAAACCGAAACCGAACCATAACCCTAACCCTAACCCGAACCCTAACACTAACCCTAACATTAACCCTAACCCGAACCCTAACCGTATGCCTAAACCGAACGGTAACACTAACCCTAACCCATAACCCTAAACCTAACCCTAAACCTAAACCTAAACCTAACCCTAACCCTAACCCTAACTCGAACTATAACCGTAACCCTAACCCTAATAATAACCCTACCCTAAACCTAACCCTAACCCTACACCTAACCCTAACCGGTACCCGAACCCTACCTTTTACCCTAACAATAACCCTAACCCTAACCCGAAACCTAAACCTAACCAAAACCTACCATAAACCTAACCCTAACCCTAACCCTATCCCGAACACGAAACCAATCCCTAAACGTAACCTGAACCCAAAACCGAAGCCGAACCCTAACCTTAACCCGAACCCTAACCCGCACCCTAAACATAACCCTAACCCTAACACTAACCTTCAGCCTAACCCTAAAGCTAACCCGAACCCAAACACTAACCCTAACCCTATACCTAAACCTAACCTGAACCCAAACACTAACCCTAACCCCATACCTAAACCTAACCCTAATCCAAACCCTAACAATAAACCTAACCGTAAACCTAACCCTAACCCGAACCCAAACCCAAACCCGAACCCTAACACTAACCCTAATGCTACACCTAACCCTAACCCTAACCCGAACCCGAACCCGTACAATAACCCTAACCCTAACCCGAAAAGAAAACCTAAATCTAATCCTAACCCTAACCCTAACCCTAACCCGAAACCGAACCCGAACCATAGCACTAAACCTAACCCTAACCCGAACCCGAACCCGAACCCGAATCCTAACCCTAACCCTAACCCTAACCCGAACCCTAACGCTAACCCTAACACTAATCCTAACCCGAACCCTAACCCTAAAAATAATACAAACCCAAACCGTAACCCTAACCCTAACACTAACCCTAACCCTAACCCTAAACCGAATCCGAACAGGAACCCGAACCCTAAACCTAACCCTAACCCTAACCCAAACCCTAACCCGAACCCAAAGGCTAAACCTAACGCTAACCCTAACCGTAACCCTAACCCTAACCCTTACCCGAACCCTAACCCTAACCCGAACCCGAACCCGAACCCTAACCCTAACAGTAACCCTAACCCTAACACTAACCCTAAACCATAACCCTAAACCTAACCCTAAACCTAACCCTAACCCTAACCCTAAACCTAACCCGAAACCTAACCCGAACCCGAATCCTAATCCTTACCCTAACCCTAAGCCTAACCCTAACCCTAACACGAACTATAACCGTAACCCTAACCCTAATCCTAACCCTACCCTAACCCTAAACCTAACCCTACACCTAACCCTAACCCGAAACCAAACCCAAACCCAAACTCTAACCCTAATGCTACACCTAATCCTATCCCTAACCTGTACCCGAACCCTAACCCTTACCCTAACACTAACACTAACCCTAACCCGAAACCTAAACCTAACCAAAACCTACCATAAACCTAACCCGAACCTGAACCCTAACCCTAACCCTAACCCTATCCTGAACCCGAAACCTATCCCTAACTGTAACCCGAACCCAAACCCGAAGACGAACCATAACCTTAACCCTAACCCAAACCCGAACCCTAAACATAACCCTAACCCTAACACTAACCTTAAGCCTAACCCTAAACCTAACCCGAACCCAAACCCTAACCCTAACCCTAAACCTAAACCTAACCCTAACCCAACCCTAACAATAACCCTAACCCTAACCCTAACCCGAACCCGAACCCGAACCCGACCCCTAACCCTAACCCTAACCCTAATTCGAAACCTAATACTAACCCTAACCCGAAACTGAACCCTATCTCGAAACCTATCCCTAACACTTACCCTAACCCTAACCCTAACCCGAACCCTAAACCCTAACCAAAACCCTAAACAGAACCCGAACCCTAACCCTAACCCTTAACCTAACCCTATCCAGAACCCGAAATCTATCCCTAACCGTAACCCGAACCCAAACCCGAAGCCAAAACCTAACCTTAACCCTAACCCTAAACTGAACCCTAAACATAACCCTAACCCTACCACTAACCTTAAGCCTAACCTTGAACCTAACCCGAAACCAAACCCTAAGCCTAACCCTAAACCTAAACCTAACCCTAACCAACCCTAACAATAACCCTAACCCTAACCCTAACCCTATCCCGAACCCGAAACCTATCCCTAACCGTAACCCGAACCTGAATCCGAAGCCGAAACCTAACCTGAACCCGAACGCGTACAATAACCCTAACCCTAACCCGAAAAGAAAACCTAACTCTAATCCTAACCCTAACCCTAACCCTAACCCGAACCCAAACCCGAACCCTAGCACTAACCCTAACCCTAAACCGAACCCGAACCCGAACCCGAATCCTAACCCTAACCCGAACCCTAACGCTAACCCTAACACTAATCCTAACCCAAACCCTAACCCTGACACTAATCCTAACCCGAACCCTAACCCTAAACCTAATCCTAAACCTAACCCGAACCCTAACCCTAACACTAACACTAAAACTAACCTTAACACTAACCCTAACCCAAACCCGAACCCTAAACCTAACCCTAACCTTAACACTAACCCTAACCTTCTCCTTACCCTAACCCTAACCCTAACCGGAACCCTAACCCGAACCCAAACCCGAACCCGAACCCGAAACCTAACCCTAACAGTAACCCTAACCCGCACCCTAAACCTAACCCGAACCCTAAAATTAACCCGAACCCGAACCCGAACCTAATCCCAAAACCTAACCCTAATTCTAACCCGAACCCTAACCCTTACCGGAACCCTAACCCTAACACTAACCCTAACCCATAACCCTAAACCTATCCCTAAACCTAACCCTAACCCTAAACCTAACCCGAACCCTAACCCAAACCAGAATCCTAACCCTTATTCTAACCCTAACCCTAACCCTAACCCTAACCCTAACCCTACCCGAACCTGAAACTGAACTCGAAACCTATCACTAACACTTACCCTAACCCTAACCAGAACCCTACCCCTAACTCTAAACCTAACACGAACCCTAACTCGAACCCAAACCCTAACCCTAACATTAATCCGAACCTAACACTAACCATAACTCTAACCACTAACCCTAACCCTAACCCTAACACTAATCCGATCCCTAACCCTAACCCTAACCCGAAAACGAACCCTAACCCTAACCATAACCCTAACCCCAACCCTAACCCTAACCCTAACCCTAACCCGAACTATAACCATAACCTAACCCTAATCCTAACCCTACTCTAAACCTAACCCTAACCCTACACCTAACCCTAACCCGAACCCGAACCCGAACCATAACACTAACCCTAACCCTACACCTAACCATAACCTTAAGACGTACCCGAACACTAACCCTAACCCTAACCCTAATCCTAAACCTAACCAAAACCTACCATAAACATAACCCGAACCCGAACCTGAACCCTAACCCTAACCCTAACCCTATCCCGAACCCGAAACCTATCCCTAACCGTAACCCGAATCCAAACCCGAAGCCGAACCCTAACCTTAACCCTAACCCTAACCCGAACTCTAAACATAACCCTAACCCTAAGACTAACCTTAAGGATAACCATAACCTAACCCGAAACCAAACCCTAATCCTAACCCTAAACCTAAACCTAACCCTAACCCAACCCTGACAATACCCTAACCCTAACATGAACCCGAACCCGAACCCGAACCCGAAGTCGAATCCTAACCCTAACCCAAACCCTAAACCGAAACCTAACGCTAACGCTAACCCTAACACTAATCCTAACTTGAACACTAACCCTAACACTAATCCTAACCGAACCCTAACCCTAAACCTAACCCTAATCCTAAACCTAATCCTAACCCTAACCCGAACCTGAACCCGAACTCGAAACGTATCCCTAACATTTACCCTAACCCTAACCCTAACCCGAACCCTAACCTAACCCTAACCTTAACACTAACCCTAACCCTTCCCCGAACCCTAACCCTAACCCTAACCCGAACCCTAACCCGAACACGAACACGAACACGAACACGAACACGAACCCGAAACCTAACCCTAACAGTAACCCTAACCCCCACCCTAAACCTAACCCGAACCCGAAACTTAACCCTAACCCAAACCCAAAACTAATCCCAAACGCTAACCCTAATTCTAACCTGAACCCTAACCCTTACAAGAACCCTAACCCTAACACTAACCCTAAACCCTAATCCTAAACCTAACCCTAAACCTAACCCTAACCCTAACCCTAAAACTAACCCGAACCCTAACCCGAACCCGAATCCTAACCCTTACCCTAACCCTAACCATAACCCTAAACCTAACCCTACCCCTAACCCGAACCTAAACCCGAACTCGAAACCTATCCCTAAAACTTACCCTAACCCTAACCCTAACCCTAACCAGAACCCTACCCCTAACTCTAAACCTAACCCAAGCCCTAACTCGAACCCTAAACCTAACCCTAATCCTAAACCTAATCCTAACCCTAACCCGAACCTGAACATGAACTCGAAACGTATCCCTAACACTAACCATAACTATAACCCCTAACCCTAACCCTAACCCTAACCCTAATCGGAATCCTAAACCTAACCCTAACCCGAAAACGAACCCTAACCCCAATCCTAACCCTAACCCTAAACCTAACCCGAACTATAACTGTTCCCTAACCCTAATCCTAACCCTACAATAAACCTAAACCTAACCCTACACCTAACCCTAACCCGAAACCGAACCCGAACCATAACACTAACCCTAACCCTACACCTAACCATAACCTTAACCCGTACCCGAACCCTAACCCTAACCCTAACCCTATCCCGAAACTTAAACCTAACCAAACCTACCATAAACCTAACCCGAACCCGAAACCGAACCCTAACCCTAACCCTATCCCGAACCCGAAAACTATCCCTAACCGTAACCCAAACCCAAACCAGAAGCCGAACCCTAACCTTAACCCTAACCCTAACCCGAACCCTAAACATAACCCTAACCCTAACACTAAACTTAAGCCTAACCCTAAACCTAACCCGAACCCAAACCCTAACCCTAACCCTAAACCTAAACCTAACCCTAACCCAACCCTGACAGTAACCCGAACCCGAACCATAACACTAACCCTAACGCTACACCTAACCCTAACCCTAACCTGAACCCGAACTCGCACAATAACCCTAACCCTAACCCGAAAAGAAAACCTAACTCTAATCCTAACCCTAACCCTAACCCTAATCCGAACCCGAACCCAAACCCTACCACTAACCCTAACCCTAACCCTAACGCTAACCTAACACTAATCCTAACCAGAACCCTAACCCTAACACTAATCCTAACCCAAATCCTAACCCTAACACTAATCCTAACCCAAACCCTAACCCTAACCCTAATCCTAAAACTAACCCTAACCCTAAACCGAATCCGAAACCGAACCAGAACCCTAACCCTAATCCTAACCCTAACCCGAACCCGAACCCGAACGCTAAACCTAACGCTAACCCTAAACCTAACCCTAACCCTAACCGTAACCCTAACCCTAACCCTAACCCTAACCCGAATCCTAACCCTAACCCTATACCTAACCCTAACCCTAGCCTGAACCCAAAACCTAACACTAACCCTAACCTTAACCCTAACCCTAACGCTAACCCCAAACCGAACCCTAAACGTAACCCTAACCCTAACCTTAACCCTAAACTTAACCCGAACCGTAAACCTAACCCTAACCCTAACACTAACCCTAACCCGAAACTAACCCTAATACGAACCCGAAACCTAAACCTAACCCGTACCATTACTCTAAACCTAACCCTAACACTATCCCTAATCCTAAACCAAACAATAACACTAACACTAACCCTAACCCTAACATTAAACCCAACCCTAACATGAACCCGAACACTAAACCTAATTCTAACGCAAATCCTAACCCTAACCATAACCCTAACCCTAACCCTAAACTGAACCCGAACCTGAAACTGAACCCTAAACCGAAACCGAACCCTAACCATAACCCTAACCCTACCCCTAACCCTAACCGTAACCCAAAATCTAACCCTAACTCTAACCATAAAAAAGAAACTGAAACCTAACCCTAAAACTAACCATAACCCTAACCCTAACCCGAAACCGAACCCAAAACCTAACCCGAAACCGAACCCGAACCCAAACCCTAACCCTAATCCCAACCCGAACCCGAACCCAAACCCTAAGCCTAACCCGAACACTAACCCTAACTCTAAAACTAACCCTAACCCTAAACCTAACCCGAAACCTAACCCGAACCCTATCCCGAAACCTAACCCTAACACTAACCCGAACCCAAAACCGAACCATAACCCTAAGCCTAACCCTAACCCTAACCTGAACCCAAACCCTAACCCTAACCATAACCCTAACCCAATCCCGAAACCTAACACTAACCTAAAACCTAATCCTAACCCTACCCCTAACCCTATCCCTTACCCTAACCCGAACACTACACCTAAACCTAATCCTAAACCTAACCCGAACATTAACAATAAACCTAACCGAACCCTAACCCGAACCTGATCCCGAACCCTAACCCTAACCTAACCCTAACCCTAAAACCCTAACCCGAACCAGAACCCTAATTCTAAACCTAACCCTAAGCCTAACACTAACACCTAACCCTAACCATAACCCGAACCCGAACCCAATGCCTAACCAGAATCCTAACCCTAACCCGAGCCCAAACCATTATCCTAACCCTAACCCTAAACCTAACCCTTAACCTAACCCTAAACGTAACCCTAACCAGAAGCCTAACCCTAACCCTATCCCTAACCCTAACCCTAACCCTAAACCTAAACCTAACCCTAACCCTAAACCTAAACGTAAACCAAACTCTAACCCAAATCCTAACCCTAACACGAACCCTAACCCCTAACTCTAACACTAACCCGAATCCGAACCCTAACCCTAACACTAACCCGAACCCTAACCCGAACCCTAAACCGAAGCCTAACCCTAAACCTAAAGCTAACGCTAACCCTAACCCTAACCCTAACGGTAATCCTAACCTTAACCCTAACCCTAACCCTAATCCTAGCCAAAAAACCGAAGTCTAACCCTAATCCTACCCATACCATAACAATAACCCTAACCCCTAAACTTAACCCTAAACCTAACCTTAACCCTAACCCGAACCGGAACCCGAACCCAAAACCTAAACCTAACCCGTACCCTTACTCTAAACCTAACCCTAACCCTATCCCTAACCCTAATCCGAACCCTAACACTAACACTAACCCTAACCCTAAACCTAAACCCACCCTAACATGAACCCGAACACTAACCCTAATTCTAACCCGAACCCTAACCCTAAACATAAGACCAACTGTAACCCTAAACCGAACCTGAACCTGAACCTGAACCCTAAACCGAAACCGAACCCGATCCCTAACCCTAACCCAAACACTAAACGTAAACCTAACCCTAAGCCTAACCCGAACCCTAACCATATCCCTAACCCTAATCCGAACACTAATCCGAACCCTAAGCCTAACCCTAACCATAAACCTAACCCTATCCCGAACCCGAACCCTAACCCTAACCCTAACCCTAACACTACCCCTAACCCTAACCCTAACCCGAAACCTAACCCTAACCATATCCCTAACTCTAACCCTAACCCTAACCATATCCCTAACCCTAAACCGAACCCGAACCCTAACCCTAACCCGAACCCTAACCCTAAACCTAACCCTAAGCCTAACCCTAACCCGAACCCGAACCCTAACCCTAGCCTAACCCTAACCCTAACCCTAACCCTAACCCCTAACCCTAACCCTAACCCGAACCCGAAACCGAGGCCTAGCCAGAATCCTATCACTAACCCCGAGTCCTAAACATTACCCTACCCTAACCCTAAACCTAACCCTTAACCTAACCATATACGTAACCCTAACCCGAACCCTAAACCTAACCCTAATCCTAATCCTAACCCTAACCCTCACCGTAACCCGAAATCTAAACCTAACCCTAACCCTAAACCGAAACCAAACCTAACCCTAACACTAACCTAACCCTAACCCTAACCCGACCGAACCAGAAACCTAACCCAAAACCGAACCCGAACCCAAACCCTACCCCTAACCCTAAACCTAACCCTAACCCGAACCCGATCCCTAACCCTAACCCTAAGCTAACCCTAAACCTAACCCTAACCCGAACCCAAACCCTAAACCTAACCCTAACCGTAACCCTAAACCTAACCGTAACCCGAACTCTAACCCAAACCCTAACCCTTACCCTAACCCTTAACCTAACCCTATCCCTAATGCGAACCCTAAACCTAACCCTATCCCTAACCCTAACCCTAACCCTAACCCGAACCCGAACCCTAACTCTAACCCTAACCCTAACCCTAACCCTAACACTAACACCTTAACCTAACCCTAACCCGAACCCAAGGCCTAACCAGAATCCTAACCCTAACCCGATTCCTAACCATTACCCTAACCCTAAACCTAAACCTAACACTAAACCTAACCCTAAACGTAACCCTAACCAGAACCCTAAACCTAACCCTAACCCTAACTCTAACCCTAATCCGAACCTTAACCCTAACCCTAACCCTAGCCCGAATCCGAACTCTAATCATAACCCTAACCCTTACCCTAACACTAACACTAACCCTAACCCTACGCCCTGACTCTGAACGTAACCGTTACTCTAACTCGAACCCAAACCCTAAACCTAATCCTAATCTGATCCCTAACCCTAACCCTAACCCTAACCCTATCCAAAACCCGAGGCCTAACCAGAACCCTAAACCTAACCCGACCCCTAACATTTAACCTAAACCTAACCCTAACCCTAACCCGAACCTTAACCGTAACCCTTACCCTACCCTAACCTTAACCCTAAACCGAACCATAACACGAACACGAAACCTAACCCTAACACTAACTCGACTCCTAACCCTAACTCTATACCTAACCCTAACCCGAACCCTAACTCTAACCCGAACCCTAACCCTAACACTAACCCTAACCGTAACCATAACCCTAACACTAAAAAGAACCCGAACTCAAACCCTAACCCTAAACCTAACCCTAACCGTAACCCTAACCCTAAACATAACCCTAAACCTAACTGTAAACCGAACCCTAACCCTAACCCGAAACCTAAACCTAAACCTAACCCGGACACTTACTCTAAACCTAACCCTAACACTATCCCTAACCCTAACCCGAACCCTAACACTAACACTAACACTAACCCTAACCCTAAACCCAACCCCAACATGAACCCGAAGACTAACCCTAATTCTAACCCGAACCCTAACCCTAACCATGACCCTAACCCTAACCCTAAACCGAACACAAACCTGAACCAGAACCCTAAACAGAAACCGAACCTGAACCCTAACCATAACCCAAACACTAACCCTAACCCTAACCCAAACCCTAACCCGAACCCGAACCCTAAACCGAACCCTAAGCCTAAGCCTAACCCTAAACCCAACCCTAACCCGAACCCGAACGCTAACCCGAACCTTAACCCTAACCCTACCCCGAACTCTAACCGTAACCTGAAATCTAACCCTAACACAAACCCTAACCCTAACCCTAACCCGAAACCGAAACCGAAACCTAACCCTAAACTGAAACCGAACCCGAACCCTAACCCTAACCCTTACCTGAACCCGAACCCGACCCTGAACACAAACCCTAACCCGAACCCTAATCCTAACCCTAACCCTAACCCGACCCTAACCCTAACCCGAACCCTAACACTATCCCTAAACCGAACCCTAATCAAACCCTAACGCTAACCCTAAACCTAAACCTTACCCTAACCCAAATCCTAACCCTAACCCTAACCCTAAACCGAACCCTAATCAAACCCTAACGCTAACCCTAAACCTAAACCTTACCCGAAACCTAACCCTAACACTAACCCTAATCCAAACCCTAACCCTAACCCTGACCCGACTCCGATCCCTTACCCGAACCCTAACCCTAACTCGAACCCGAACCTGAATCCTAACCCTAACCCTAACCCGAAACCTAACCCTAAACCTAATCCTAACCCTAACCCAAATCCTAACCCGAATCCTAACCCTGAACCAAACTCTAACCCTAACCCTAACCCTAACCCTAACCCGAACCCGAACCTGAATCCTAACCCTAACCCTAACCCGAAAACTAACCCTAACCCTAATCCTAACCCTAACCCAAATCCTAACCCGAATCCTAACCCTAAACCGAACTCTAACACTAACCCTAACCCTAACCTGAATCTGAACCCTAACCCTAACTCTAAACCGAACTCGAACCCGAACCCTACCCTAGCCTAACCCTATCCCTAACCCTAACCCAAACCCTAACTCGAATCCGAACCCTAACCCTGAACCTAAACATAACCTGAAACGTAACCCTAACCCTAACCCTAACCCTAAACCCAACCTGAACCTGAACCTGAACCCTAACCCGAACACGAACCCTATCCCTAACCCGAACTTGAATTCTAACCCTAACACTAACCCTAACACTAACCAGAACCCTAACCCGAACCCGAACCCGAACCCTATACCTAACCCTAAACCGAACACGAACCCTAACACTGACCATAACCTGAACCCTAACCCTAACCCTAGCCCTAACCCTAACCCTAACCCTAAATCTTACCCTAACCCGAACCCTAACCCTAACCCTAATCCGAACCCTAATCCTAACCCTAACCCTAACACTAACCCTAACCCTAAACCGAACCCGAACCTGAACCCGAACCCTAACCTGAAACCTATACCTAACCCTAACCCGAATCCTAACCCGAAACCGAACCCTAAACCTACCACAAACTCTAAACCTAACCCCAACCCTAACCATACCATGAATCCTAACCCTAACCCTAAACCTACCCCTAACCCGAACCCTTACCCTAACCCTACCCCTAAACCTAACCCTAATCCTAATGCGAACCCTAACCCTACCCTAACCCTAACCAGAAACCGAACCCTAACCCTAACCCTTACCCGAACCAGACTCGAACCATAACCATAACCCTAATCATAACCCGAACCCAAACCCTAAACCGAACCCAAACCCTAACCCTAACCCTAACACTACTCCTAGCCCTAACCCTTACCCGAACCCGTCCCGAACCCTAATACTAACCCTAACCCTAACCAAAACCCTAACCCGAAACCGAATTCTAACCCTAACCCGAAACCTAAACCTAACCCTAACCCGAAACCTAAACCTAACCCTTACCCTAACCCAAACCCTAACCCGAACCCGAACACTAACCCTAACCCTAACCCGAACCCGAACCCGAGATCTAACCCAAACCCTAACCCGAACCCTAACCCTAACCTAACCCTAACCGTAAACCTAAATTGAACCCAAAACCTAACCCTTACCCTAAACCAAACCCTAATCCTAACCCTTATCCGAAACCGAACCAAACCCTAACCCTAACCCTTACCCTAACCTGACCTGAACCCTAAACGTAAAACTAACCATAACCTGAACCCTAAACCTAACAGAAACCCTAACACGAACCGAAAACCTAAACCTAACCCTAAACCGAACCCTAACCCTAACCCTAACACTAACCCAAACCCTAAGCCTAACTCTAACCCTAAACCTACCCCTAACCCGAACCCAAACCCTAAGCCTAACTCTAACCCTAAACCTACCCCTAACCCGAACCCGAACCCTAAACCTAACCCTAACCTGAACCCTAACCCTAACCCTAATACTAACCCTAAACCTAACCCGAAATTGAACCCTAACCCTAACCCTAACCCTTACTGGAACCCGTCCCGAAAACTAAACCTAACCCTAACCATAACCCGATCCATAAACCGAACCCTAAACCTACCACTAACCCTCACCATTCCCTGAATCCGACCCAAACCCTAACCCTAACCCTAACACTAATCCAAACCCTAACCCTAACCCTAATCCTAAACCTAACCCTAACCCTAACCCGAACCCTAACCCTAACCCTACCCCGATCCCGAAACCTAACCCTAACCCTAACCCTATCACTAACCTTAATCAGAACCGAAACTCGAACACTAACCGTAACCCTTACCCGAAAACTAAGCCTAACCTTAACCCTAAGACTAAGCCTAACACGAACCCGAAACCTAACCCTACCCCTAACCCAAACCCTAACCCTAACTCTAACCTTAACCCTAACCCTAACCCTAATCTTAACCCTAACCCTAACCCGAACCCTAAACCGAACCCTAAACCTAACCCTAACCCAAACCAGAACCCTAACCATAAACCTAACACGAACCCGACCCCTAACCCTAACACTAACCCTAACAAGAACCTTAACCCTAACCCTAAAAAAGACCCTAACCCGAACCGTAACCCTAACCCAAACCATAACCCTAACCCTAACCCTAAACAGAACACGAACCTCAACCCGAAACCGAACCTGAACCCTAACAAGAACCCTAACCATAACCCAAAACCCTACCTCAAACATGAACCCGAATTCCAACCATAATCCTACCCCTAACCCTAACACGAACCCGAACCCTAAACCTAACCCTAATCCGAACCCAAACCCTAAACCTACCCCTAAACCTAACCCTAACCCTAATGCTAATCCGAACCCTTACCCTAACACTAACCCTAACCCGAACCCTAACCCTAACACTAAACCTAACCGTAACCCGAACCCTAACCCTAACGCTAACCCTAACCATAACACTTACCCGAACCCGACCCGAACACTAATCATAACCATAACCATAACCCGAAAGTTAACCCGAACCCTAAACCTAACCCTAACCCTAACCAGAACCCTAAACTGAACCCTAACTCTAACCATAACCCGAAACCTAAACTGAACCCGAACCTGAACCTGAACCATAACCTGAACCCTAACCCTAACCCTTACCCAAAACCTATCCCAAACCCAAACCCTAACCCTAACCCTAAACCTAAGCCTAAACCGAACCCTAAACCTAAAGTTAACCCTAAACCTAACCCTAACCCTTACCCTAAACCTAACATGAACCCAAACCCTACACGAAACCGAACCCAAACCCTAACCCTAACCATTAGCCGAAACCTAACACTACCGAACCCGAACCCTAACCCTAACCCTAACCCTAAACCTAACCTTAAACCGAATCGAACCCTAACCCGAAAATGAACCCTTCCCCTAAACAGAACCCTAACCCTAACCCTAACCCAAACCCTAACCCTAACCCTAACCCAAAACCGAACCCTAACCCTAATCCGAAACCGAACCCTAAACCTAACCCTAACCCGAACCCTAACCATAATACTAACCCTAACCCTAAACCTAATCCAAACCAAAACCCGAACCTAACCCTAACCCATACTCTCTCCCTAACCCTAACCCTAACCCTAACTTTCCCCGAACCATAACCCTATTTCAAACTCGAACCCTAACCATAAACCTAACCCAAACCCTAATCTTAAACCTAACCCTACCCTAACACTAACCCGAACCGGAACCTGAACAGGAACCCTAACCTGAACCCTAACCCTAACTCTAAACCTAACCCGAACCCGAACCCGAACCCTAACCCTGACCCTAGCCATAACCTGAACCCTAACCCTAACCTAACCCTAACCCTAACCCTAACCCAAACCCTAACCCTAACCCTAACTGTAACCCAAACCCGAACCCTAACCCTAACGTTAACCCGAACCGTAAATGTAAACCTCACCCTAACACTTACCCTAGCCGTAACCCTAACCGAACCCGAACCCTAATCCTAACTCTAAATTGAACAATAACCGTAACCCTAACCCTAACACTAAACCGAACCCGAAACTGAACCCGAACCATAACCCGAACCCGAACCCAAACCCTAACCCTAACCCAAACCCTAACCCTATCACTAACCCTAACCCTAACCCTACCCCTAACCCTAACCCGAAACCTAACCCTAACACTAACCGTAACCCTAACCCTAATCCGAACCCTAACCCTAACCCTAACCCTAACCCAAACACTATCCCTAACCTTAACCCTAAGCCAAACCCTAACCCTAACACAAACTTGAACCCTAAACATAACCCTATCCCAAACCCTAACACTAACCGTAACCGTAACCCTAACCCTAAAACGAACACGAAGCTGAATCCGAACCCTAACCTGAACCCTAAACCTAACCCTAACCCGAACACTAACCCGAACCTGAACCTGAACCCGAACCTTACCCTAACCCAAACCCTAACCACACCGAACCCTAACCTAACCATGACCCTAAACCCAATCCGAACCCTAAACCGAACCCTAACCTTAACAATAACCCTAACTCGAACCCGAACACTAAACCTAACCCTCACCCGAAACAGAACCCGAACCCTAATTCTAACCCGAATCCTTAATCTAACTCTAAAACTAACCCTAACCCTAAACCTCTAAAACTAACCCTAACTCTAAAACTAACCCTAACCCTAAACCGTAACCCTAACCCTCACCCTAACCCTAACCCTAAACCGAACCCGAACACGAACCCTAACCCTAACATAAACCCTAACCCTATCACTAACCCTAACCCTAACCCTAAACCTAACCGAACCCTACCCCTAAACCAAACCCGAACCCCATCCCTAAACATAACCCTAAACCTAACCCTAACCCTAATCCTAACACTACCCCTAACCCTAACACTAACCTTACCCTAACCCTAACCCTAACACTAACCCGAACCCTAACCCGAACCCGAACCCTATCCCTAACCCCAACCCTAACCCTAACCCTAACCCGAACCCTAACCCTAACCTGAACTCAAACCCTAACCATAACACTAATCCAAACCCTAACACTAACCCTAACACTAAAACGAACACGAACCTGAACCCAAACCCTAACATGAACCCTAACCCTAACCCTAAACCTAACCCTAACCCGAATTCTAACCCTAACCCGGACCCGAACCTGAATCCTAACCCTAAACCAAACCCTAACCCGAACTCAAAGCCTAACCCTAAACATAACCCTAAACCTAACCCGAACCCCAAACCGAAACATAACACTAACCCTAATTCTAACCCGAACCCGAACCCGAATCCTAACCCTAACGCTAACCCGAACCTGAACCCTAATTCTAACCAAAATCCTAACCCTAAATCTAAAACTAACCCTAACCCTAACCCTAACCCGAACCCTAACCCGAACCCTATCCCGAACCCTAACCCTAACCCTAAACCTAACCCTAAACCGAACCCGAACCCAAACCCTAACCCTACCCTAACCCTAACCCTAATCCTAACACTAACCCTAATCCGAACCCGACCCCGTACCTGAACCCGAACCCTAATCCAAACTCTAACACAAACCCTAACCCTAACCCTAATACTAAGTCTACACCTAACGCTAACCCTAACCCGAACCCTAACCCAAAACAGAACCCTAAACACTAACCCTATAACCCTAACCCGAACCCTAACCCTAAACCTAACTCTAACACTTAACCAAAACCTAACTCTAACTCTAACCCTAATCCTAACCCTAACCCTAACCCTAACCCACTCCGATCCCTAACCCTAACAATAACCCGAACCCGAACCAGAACCCTAACCCTAACCCTAACCTGAAACCGAACCCTAACCCTAACCGTAACCCTAAACCTAAACCTAACACGAACCTGAACCTGAATCCTAACAATAACCCTAACCCGAAAACTAACCCTAACCCTCACCCTAAACCTAAACCTAACCCGAAACCGAACCCTAACTCTAACCCTAACCCTAACCCTAACCCCATACTTAACCTGAAACCGAACCCTAACCCTAACCCTAACCTTAACCCAGCCAGAACCCTAACCCGAAATCTAACCCTAACCCTAAACCTAACCCGAACCCTAACCCTTACCCTAACCCTAAACCTAACTCTAACCCTAATGCGAACTCTAACCCTAACCCTAACCCTCACCCTAACCCTAACCCTAACCCTAACCCGAACCCTAACCTGAACCCTAAACCTAACCCTAACCCGAACCCGAACCCTAACTCTAACCCTAACCCTAACCCTAAACCTAACCCTAAACCTAACACTAACCCCTAACCCTAACCCTAACCCGAACCCGAACCCAAGTCCTAACCAGAATCCGAACCCTAATCCGAGCCCTAACCATTACCCTAACCCTAACCTTAAACCTAACCCTTAACCTAACCCTAAACGTAACCCTAACCAGAACCCTGACCCTAACCCTATCCCTAACCCTAACCCTAACCCTAACAGTAACCCTAACCCTAAACCTAACACTAAACCAAACCCTAACCCGAATCCAAACCCTAACCCGAACCCTAACCCTAACCCTAACCATAACCCGAATCCAAAACCTTACCCTAATCCTAACCCGAACCCTAACCCTAACCGTAAACCTAACGCGAAACCTAACCCTAACCCTAACCCTAACCGTAACCCTAACCCTAACCCTGACCCGAACCCTAACCCTAACCCTAACCCTAACCCGAACCAAAAACCGAACTCTAACCCTTATCCTACCAATAACCCTAACCCTAACACTAACCCTAACACTAACCCTAATCAGAACCCGACCCCGTACCTGAACCAGAACCCTAATCCAAAATCTAATACTAACCCTAACCCTAACCCTAATACTAAATCTAAACCCAACCCTAACCCTAACCCGAACCCTAACCCAAAACAGAATCCTAACACTAACCCTAAACCTAACCCGAACCCTAACCCTAAACGTAACTCTAACACTTAACCAAAACCTAACCCTAACTCTAACTCTAATCCTAACCCTAACCCTAACCCTAACCCTAACCCACTCTGATCCCTAACCCTAACACTAACCCGAACCCGAATCAGAACCCTAACCCTAACCCTAACCTGAAACCGAACCCTAACCCTAACCCTAATCCTAAACCTAAACCTAACCCGAACCCGAACCCTAACTCTAACCCTAACCCTAACCCTAACTCTCACTCTAAACATATCTCTAACCTGAAACCGAACCCTAGCCCTAACCCTAACCTTAACCCACCCCGAACCTGAACCCGAAATCTAAACATAACCCTAAACCTAACCCGAAACCTAACCCTAACCCGAACGCGAACCCTAACTCTAACCCTAACCCTAACCCTAACCCTAACCCCTAACCCTAACCCTAACTCGAACCCGAACCCAAGTCCTAACCAGAAACCTAACCCTAACCCGATCCCTAGCCATTACCCTAACCCTAACCCTAAACCTAACCCTAAACGTAACCCGAACCAGAACCCTAAACCTAACCCTAACCCTAACTCTAACCCTAATCCGAACCCTAACCCTAACCCTAACCCTAACCCTAATCCTAAACCTAACCCTAACCCTAACCCTAACCCTAACCCTAACCCTAAACCGAACCCTAATATGAACCCGATCCCTAACCCTAACCCTAACCCTAACCCGAACCCTAACCCTAACCCTAAACCGAACCCTAATATGAACCCGATCCCTAACCCTAACCCTAACCCTAACCCGAACCCTAATGCTAACCCTAACCCGAACCCTAACCCTAACCCTAACCCTATCCCTAAACCTAACCCTAACCCCAACCCTAACCGTAAGCCGAACCCTAACCCGAACCCGAACCCTAACCCTAACCCTAAATCAAACCCTAACCCTAACCCCAACCCTAACCCTTACCCGATTCCTAACCCGAACCAGAACCCGAACCCGAACCCGAACCATTACCCTAACCCTATCCTTAACACTAAATCTAAACCTAACCCTAACCCGAACCCGAACCCTAACCCTATCCCGAACCCGAACCTGAATCCTAACCCTAAACCTAACCCGAAACCTAACAATAACCCTAACCCTGTTGCAGTAATTCACTTGCAGGTCAGCATGGGAAAACAAAGAAGAAGAAGAAGCAGAGCAAGCAAAGCAGTAGCAGAAAAAAAAGTCCTTTATTGTGTATAAGCAATCTTTTTATAGTATTGTGAACAAAGAAGGCAGCCTTCCAACATCAATAAATCAGGTCTTTCAGCTAATTAAACATAGCGCACAGAAGTTTTACTTTCTAATCAGAAGTGACCTGCTTCTCATGGCTAATCTACTTTTGACCTGGAGTATGTTGAGCTCTGCTCTTTGTTTAGAACAGATAAAAATTTTTCTTAGCGCCCTCCTAGCCCATTTGGTAGAACATCCCGTTTGTAGGCAAGTTCTCCCAAGGTCAGCAAATACCTCGCTTTCAAGCATGGCTGTTGTTACCTATCTAAACCTTGAAGAAGCCTCTCTTTTGCGAGCAGACTCTCCCAGGGACAGCAAACATCTCGTTTTCAAGTATGTCCGCTGTTACTTTATCTAAACCTTGAAGGAGCCCCTCCTTTGCGAGCAAGCCCTCCCAAGGACAGCAGACACCTCGTTTGCAAGCATGTCCGCTGTTGCCTTTCAATATCTTGACAGAATATCCTGTTTGCAGGCAAACTCCATCAAGGACAGTAATAGTAACGCAGTCACATCTGATTCTCTACATAACCCTAACCCTAACCCGAACCCTAACCCTAACCCTAACCCTAAACAGAACCCTAACTCCTATAGCATAAGAATTAATATCAAGAATCAATAAATAGGATGGATTCAAGCCAAAAATCTTTTTCTCAGCAAAAGAAACAATATGTAAGGTGAATAGAGAGCCTACAGTTTGGGAACAAAGACATTCTTTGTTTTGTTTTTGTTTGTTTTTTTTTTTGTGGTGGTGCTGAGGATTGAACACAGGGCCCTCTGCATGTGAGGCAAGCACTCTACCAACTGAGCTATATCCCCAGCCCAGCATTGTTTGAATTGTGAAGTCCAAAGATACAATGGTATTGAGGGCATACAAGGAGTCCTGGTGGAGGGTGACAGAGACACTTGCTCCCAGTCCGGCTCTGCCCTCAGGGACACTGAGCAGGTCCTTCTTGTCTCCTACAAAAACTGAAGTGGAGCCACTAAAATCCAGAATTTCTGAATTGGTAGGGAACTAAAAGCCATCTTAGGCTAATGAGCTAGAGAGTCATTTCTTAAGAGGGTTTTAAAAGGGTATCAAACAAATTTATTCTTAGTAAACTGAATACATGCTTAGGGACAGGCAGATGGACAGGAGAGCTGACCCAAAAGGAAGATGAGGAAAAGCCACAAGGGCCCAGTGAAAGATCCATCTGGATCTCTGACTTCGCATAATGAAATCTTATTTAAAGAGTAGACTTAATTTAGGTGACACTGTTGGCCAGAACAAACAGCAATAAAGTAGAAATGATTACAACATGTCAATCACATTTATCCCTTTGAGCACACAATGTGCACACAGCGTGCTGTGCACGTGATTTTATCCAGGTCCCAGATCCTCCAGACTGGCTTTCAGTGGTGATAAGCTGAAAGGCAGGAGTCTAAGCATTTCTTGAATGTCTACAACACAAAGTGGGGCCACCTGCAAACACTGCTCACAATCAGTGGGAAATTGTGCTGGCACTTTTCTGCTCCTGTGCCCCATTTAGGGTGGAATTTTCCCCTCCCCCAAACCTGCATGTTTAAGTATTAGCCCCTCTCAGAATGCGGCTTATTGATTCCATCTGGAAATAGGCTCTTGCTGGTGCAATTCATTAAGACAAAGTCAAAGTGCAATAGGGCAGTCCTGATCCAATATGCCAGTAACCTCATTAGAAAAGGGAGTTTGTGCATGCATGGAGAGCACATTGCACTGAGGTCATGCTTGGGTGATTCTTCCACTGCCCAGGAGCTCCAAAGATGGCCAGCATACCATTGGAGACAGGAGGGAATTTGTCATGATCCTCAGAGGAGCAGGTCCCACCAACAACCTGATCTCTGAACTCCAAGAACTTGAGACAATGCATTTCTGTTGCTCAAACCATCTGGTTTGTGTAATGTTTTTACAGCATCCCTATGAAATGAATATAAGCCTCCAATTTTCATTAATGAATGAAGAATAACAACTTGCACTGGCAGTAAGCTCATTGATCAGAGAGTTGCCTCTGCTTATGAACCAAGTGTGCACATGGAGGGCTTGGCCTCCTCACCTGGAAGCTACACAGCTACAGGATATTGCTCAGCCTGCAGAGCCTGGCACTTGGACATAGCCCTACCAGGGGCATCCAAGATGAGCTCATCTTGAGATCCTTAACTTCATTGTCTCTACAAAGACCCATTTCCAAATTAAGCCACATTCAAATGCTTCTGGTACAACACACACACACACACACATACACACACACACACGAACACACACATGAGGCCATACCCAATCTACTACATTATCCAGGACCCAAGGTCATCTTTCATTCTCTTCTACCAGTGGGAAATAAAAGGTTATTCCTGTTCCCTGAGTGGCCATAGGGATGACTGGAAGATGAGCTAATGGAGTGGCAGAGGGCACCTTGGCTATCTGTGCCCTCAAGCAGCCTACATGTGTCTTGTTCCATCTTATGCCCAGCTGCCAGTGGACCACTTGCAGCTTACAAGAGAATGCCAGCAGGTCCATCCCTCTTGTGAACCAGAATGTTACAAAGCTGCAGCCCATCATGGACATGGCTACTAGGCTGATGCCTGAAGTTGGGGGTGACCTCTCTACCACAGCCCAGTAGACTGTCCGAGCAGCTTCTAAAATGATGTCTTTTCTTTGTGCCAACAGCTTCTCTATGTGCCTAAACCCTAAGGGCCTACGCTGTTGGAGGTGACATGAGCCACACATACAGCATGTTTTCCTACCATAGACATCTCCAGCCCAGAGTCTGTCAAATTGGGATGGGTGGACTGCTTGCTGGAACAGCCTGGACTTGCTGCAGATCTGTGTCCTACTTAGGGGTGCCCATGAAGCTGGACTTCCACATACTTGGTGTATGAGCATCTTTCTCAAGAATGCCATGCTCAACCTCCAGGAAGTGGGAGGTTGCTGGGTAGAACCTTGCTTGAGTTAGGACACCATCTTTTGACTTCTGCAGGGAGCAGGCTGGAGAGTCACATGTGGACAAAAGGCAGCCTCTGTCATCTTTGCCATCCCTCCAGGAGCACAGCATGGTGTCGTTAAACTGTCCTGGCAAGGCGTGGTGGTCAGAGAGAGGAGCAAGGCTCACTCTTGAGTAAGGGAAAGTTCTGACTTTGAACTGGAGAAGATCCAGGACTAGGTAACCATGGAGGGCACATGTTCTTTAAGTTGCCTGTTAAACTGATATTGAGATTTGCAGCTCAGTACCTTTGTGGACTCTGACTTAGTGAGGGTGACTGCTGCTGTTGCTTGGTCACTGTGTGGCCAGATATTGAAGCTTGTTGTTATAAATCAAGAGCCCCCCCCCTTTTTTAGTTGTACACAGTATCTTTATTTGTTTATTTATTTTTATGTGGTGTTGAGGATCGAACCCAGGGCCTCGCACATGCCAGGCAAGCGCTCTACCTCTGAGCCACAACCCCAGCCTTTCAAGAGCCCTTCTTGTAAGGGTTCTGACTGTGGGGAAGCATAATCATATGATTGTCACAATAGGTACAAAGAAAGCATTTGGCAAAATACAGCAACATGAAGATCATTCTCAAAACACTAGAAAAACAACATTGTAAAAGCTATCTATGGTAAGCCCAAGGCCAACATCATTTTAAATGGAGAAAAATTGAAAGCATTTCCTCCAAAAAGTGGAACAAGCCAGAGATGCCTTCTTTCATCCCTTCTATTCAACATAGCCCTTGAAACTCTAGCTAGAGTAATCAGACAGACAAAAGAAATTAAAGAAGTATTCATAGGAAAAGGAGAACACAAACTATCACTACTTGCCAATGACATAATTCTATATTTAGAAGATCCAAAAATTCCACCAGAAAAAATTTTATACCTAATAAATGAATTCAGAAAAATAGCAGGATATAAAAATCAATACCCATAAATCAAGTGCATTTCCATACTAAGTTATGAATACACTGCAAGAGAAATTAGTAAAAACACTCCACTCACAATAGCCTCAATAAATAAACAAATAAATAAAGTACATGGGAATCGACCTAACAAAAGAGGTGAAGGACCTCTATAAAGAAAACTACAGAATACTAAAGAAAGAAATTGAAGAAAACCTCAGAAGTTGAAAAAAATCTCCCATGATTTTGGATAGGCAGAATTAATATAGTCCAAATGGCCAAACTACCAAAACTGTTATACAGATTCAATGCAATTCATATTAAAATCCCAATGGCATTCTTCATAGGACTAGAAAAAGCAATCATAAAATTCATTTGGAAACATAAGAGACCCAGAATAGCCAAAGCAATCCTTAGCAAGAAGAGTGAAGCAGAAGGCATCACAATATCAGACCTTAAACTATACTACAGAGCAACAGTCACAAAAATGGCATGGTATTGGTACAAAAATAGACATGTAGACCAATGGTACAAAATAGAAGACACAGAGACAAAAACCACATAAATATGGTTATTTCATACTAGACAAAAACATACATTGGAGAAAAGATAGACTCTTCAATAAATGGTGCTGGGAAAACTGGAAATCCATACATAGCTAAATGAAATTAAGCCTCTATCTTTCACCCTGCACAAAAATCAACTCAAAGCGGATCAAAGACTTAAACACTAGAATAGATACCTTGCACCTAATAGAAGAAAAAGTAGGCCCAAATTTTCATGATGGTGGCTTAGGATCTGACTTCCTTAAGAAGACTCCCAAAGTGCAAGCAGTAAAATCAAGAATCAATAAATGGCATGGATTCAAACTAAAACACTTCTTCTCAGTAAAGGAAACAATCAAAATGTAATGAGAGAGCCTACAGAATTGGAGAAAGTCTTTACCACATGTACCTCAGATAGAGCACTAATCTCCAGGACATATATAAAGAACTCAAAAAACTTAACACCCTAAAAACAAATAATCCAATCAATAAATTGCCTAAGGAACTGAAAAGACACTTCACAGAAGAAGAAATATAATCCATAAACAAACAAATGAAAAAGAAATGTAAATCAAAACTACTATAAGATTTCATCTAAATCAGATGGCAATTATCAAGAATACAAGCAATAATAAGTGTTGGCAGAGATGTGGGGGAAAGGACACACTCATACATTGCTGGTGGAACTGCAAATTGGGACAACCACTATGGAAAGCAGTATGGAGATTCCTCAGAAAACTCAGAATTGAAACACCATTTGACCCAGCTATCCCATTCCTCATTTTATACCTTAAGGACTTAAAATCAGCATACCACAGTGATGCAGCCACATCAGTGTTTATTGCAGCTCAATTCACAATAGCTAAACAATGAAACCAACTTAGATGCCCTTCAACCAATGAATGGATAAAGAGAATTGATACATATACACAATGGAAAATTATTCAGCCATAAAGAAGAATGAAATTATGGCATTTGCAGATAAATGGTGGAACTAGAGAATATCATGCTAAGGGAAAGGAGCCAATTCCTCCAAACAAAAGCTGAACATTATCTCTGATAAGCATATACTGATTCATAGTGGGTGGGGAGGTAGGGAAGAATGAAGAAACTTTGGTTTGTGTAGAGGACTGTGAAGGAAGGTTATGACTTCAGGGATGGAAAGGACAGTAAAATGAGTCATATATAATTACCCTATGTACATCTATGATTATACAACTGGAGTGACTCTGCACCATGTACAACCAGAAGAAAGAGAAAGTGTGCTCCATTTGTGTACAATATGTCAATATGCCACATATAACTAATTTGAACAAATAAAATAAATAAATAGATGAGGTAGAACCACAAGGCAGGTTAGTACACACCTGAAATCCCAATGACTCTATAGGCTGAGGGAGAAGAGCTCAAGTTTGAGGCCAACCTCATAAATGTAGCAAGATCTTTTCTTAAAATAAAAAAAAAATTAAAGAGAACTGAGGATGTAGCTCTGTGGAAAATATCCCTGGGTAAAATCCCCAGTTTAAAAAAAAAGAAAGAAAAATAGGTGGGGTCTTTCAGAGGTGATCAAAGCAATCAAAACTTCATCCTTGTGTAGGGTTGATCCATATGAGAGCTTTGTCATTGTGCAGGGTTGATCTATTTAGAGCTTTGTCCTTGTGCATGCTTGATCCATTCATATGCTGAACAGATTAATGAGTTTATTGGTTAACTTGAGAAGGGTTGATCCATCTATACCATGAGCAGATTAATGGACTTATGGGCTATCTTGAGAGTGAGGATGCTATAGAAACCAGCTATCTGGAGAATCCCAGTCCCTTCCCTGACTACATGATGTATGGAGCAACCTCAGTATTCTGTCAGCAAAAAGGCCATCACTAGATTCAGCTCTTTAATCTTGGACCAGAACCTTGAGCCAAATAAACTTCTTTTCTTTATAATTAAAAAAAAAACAAACAACATTTCATCTGAAACATGAATAAAATATAAAGGCTATGAGAGCTCCTAACTTCTTTTTTTGTGGAAAAAATGGCAAAATCATATTCCACATTTTCAGCCTTTAAACAAACCAGGCTCTGCTTTACTTTCCAAAAATACATTTAAATTCCCATCCCAGTATAAAGAGTAACACAAAATTTTATGTATATCTTATTGATAACAGGTTACCCTTATCCAGTTATAAAACATTAAATATCATAAATAAATATCAATCAAATTTGTTATTTTTATATAAACCTGAAACAGACAATTGCTACACACAGTTTTAGTTTAGAGAACATCATCTTGGTAAAGGGCTCTACCAAGTCTTACATTTTAAAAGGCTTGTATTCTGTAAGAACATGAATATATCCAAAATATGAAAAAGCTAGTAATGGTTAGTGTCACAATTAACTGTTTAACTTTAAAGTAAAATTTAGAATCCATAGTGTATAAAAATTATAATCATGGGTTTGCATGTTATCAGGACTAGCAAAAGTGAAAAGATAGCTTTCAATCTCTTAAAAATTTAGGAAACACTGTTAATAATCAGAAACAGACATAGTTAAAACAGATATAAGCCAGGTTTTTAAATGGCAGTGTGGCCCTTTTATGTCAGATACAATGTAGGAAAGAAAACACTTATTTGTTACTACATTGCCCAGAGTCCTCAGGAGTGGCTAGTGAGAATGTGGCCAGCAGCTCTCAGGAGGCTCTGGGGCAAGAGCTGCAAAGGTTATGATGGCCTGTGCTACCCAGAATCCTTCAGGACCTGCAGTTCCTACAGCCCTCTGCATTGAGGGCAGCATGGACCAAATGACAGACTGCATGACCAGAGCCCTAAGGGACCTGCAGCTTGCAGAGAACTCTACAGTGAGGTCTATGTGGGCAGAATGACAAACTGTGCTTCTCATATCCCTTGGGTGCCTACTGTTCCCAGGAGCATCTGTGTTGAGGGCTGCAAAGGTAGAACACCAGGCTCAATGCAGGGTATGTCTTCACTGCATATAACTCACAAAAGTTTCTTTGATGAGAGCTTTAGTACCTACACTCTCCAGGGTACCAGGGAAAGCATGGGTCTGCAGTTCTTGTGTCCTCCCAGTAGGGCTGTGCAGGCAAACACTAATCTACATTATCCAGAATCCTCATGAGCTGTGCCTTCCTCTGTGGTGATCAAATCATTAGCCTACATTACTTGCAATCCTCAGGGGCTATAGCTCCCAGAACCCTCTGTGGTGAATGGGCAAAATACAGGACTATGTTACCCACAAATCTTAGTTCCAGCATCTCCCAGGATCCTCTGTCATGAGAATTGTAGGAAACAGAACTTAACTATACTACCCAGAATCATTTAAGGGACATGTTGCCTGGGTGAGCATGTGGCCTGCAACTCCTAGAGGCCTCCACAGCAAAGGC